>NW_007732487.1:59812-100456 GCF_000696425.1 Galeopterus variegatus | reverse complement strand
GCGCCACCACGCTTCCCAAGCGGCGCACTGTAGCAGTGCGCCACCGGGCCGGCCCCGAAATAAAAACTATGACAGCAACAGTGAGTTCCTAGTTATTCCCTAGCACTTTATCTGCATGAGAGGTTACTTTCAACAGTGCCAGGAAGTACTTGCTGTTGAGTAGGCTTGGCCAGCAGGTGCACAGCAAGTCCCGGGAGGAGGATTCAGGCCCCACTACCTTCTCTCTGTACGTTCCACTCTTCCCCTCTCTGTCCCTCTTTGCAATCACTAACAACTCAACAGGAGGTTTGAAAAACATAAAGGATGACAATAACGGTGAGGAGGAGCCTTCCTGAGCCTCTGGAACGCTCGCATGTCCTTCTTGGACCTGTTTTCATTCACTCCGAGCTGCCTCTCATAGACTCTGATCAATGTCTCTCATCCCAGGAAATCTGGGACAGTGCATGTTTGTAAACTCTTAATTCAGCATAAAGGAATAAAGAGAAGATCGACCAGAAGGCTCAGGCTGTGCCAGGTAGAAGTCACCAACACATCTACCTTTGAGTTCTATCATTTCACTTTATCTGTGTGAACTAGAACTGGAAGCATACTTATATTCACATAAAAAATAAGAATATTGTCCAAGGTCAAATATAAGTGATATCATGAGTTATCTGACTTTCTGAATTTTCCATTCCACCAATCTGAGTTAACATGGATAGCCTTCTTGACTTTACCTTCTTTTTAAGCCAAGGAATATGTAGCCGATTAAGGCTTTGTTAAGCTTAGAAGAAAAGAAATAAAATTGACTTTGCTGGGGGATCATTCCAGCAAAGAAAAGCCCCTCTTTGTTTCTCGTGCACCCCTGAGCAGGTACCTTCTCTCCTGCCTGAAAAGCTATTCTTACTCACTCACTATTAGAAGGACGAGCCTATTGCAACTCATTTTGATAAAAAGCTTGTTACATAATAAGTGCACATATATTTTTTAAGCCTTGTTCTCTGGAGATGGAAAACATCTTTTTTTAGATCACATGTTTACTGCTTTGGTAAACAGTAAAATGCTGCTACAGCAATTACCTTGAGGATAAAGGGTTTGTAGACAGATACTTCCTGCGTTCACTTCCTACACAGATAGCCAGCCCAACCAGAGCCGCACAGACGCAGGAAGGGCTCCCAGTGGAAACTTCCTCTCTGCAAATGGGGGGTTCGTTATTCATTATCTTCTCTCCAAGGGGAATAAGCCAGTCGCTCTGGATTTTCTGAGTGAATTCTCAGTCTTGAAACAGGTGAAAATATTTTCTAAAGTAATAATTTTAGTCCCTTGTTCTCATCTTTGGTGTTAACTGCTTGCTGTTTTTTAAGGGAACATGTAAGACTAGACATGTCCATGAGTAATAGTGTGCCTTGTATGCACCTCAGTCCCATTTGAATCATAGAAAATGATACAGGGGTCTAATGTTTTTATATTTGGTGAAAAATAAGCCTCCTTGAGATTCAATTTTAGGTGTTTTCTGTGTTTATTTAGTGTAAAGATTATTTTAGATTTTGTTTCCTTTAGTCAAGCAGAGAACTGCAGATTTGGGTACAAAAATTTCAGCTCACAGATTGTTTTCTATGCTGATTTTACACCAGTTATTAAATTCCAGCAAATGCATTGTTTAGGTCCTTTGAATCAAAGCAAATAAAAACAATGCACACACATGAACAATAGGGAATCATCAATTACCCACCTACAGGATGTGTCCTTACTGACTGGCCCCTTTGTTGGAGGAAAAAAAATATATCAAGTCAACAAACAATAACACTGAACAATGAACTAAACAAAATAAATAGCACCTGAGAACCCCTAAGCTCAAGCACTGGCAAAGCACCAAAGACTGATGTTTACAAACTCTAGACATGGAAACCTACAGCTCCACCCAGATCTCCTGCAGGTCCCTAAACAAATCTGAAAACTGAGCAGCCATTCTGTGCCAGGTCACATCATGGTGAAGCGCCTCCTTTGGTGATGAGAAAACACCTGCAGCCTTGCACTGCAGTGGAGAAGACAGAGTCTAACAGAGCATTCTGCCTGGTGTCTGTATTCCATGACTGTTGGGCAGGGAGCAGAGACTGCATTTGACCCTAAGAAGCTGCCAGACATGGCTAAATGTCATATCTCATGAAGATACTAATGAATTAATATACTCTAAAGATTTTATCTACACCATCAATATACAAGGGTACTTCAAAAAGTTCATGGAAAGATTGTATTGTCTTTTAATTCTGTTTCTCCACAAACTCTTTGAAGTAGCCTCGTACATATCTCGTATTGGAAATGAAATCGAATTGTGATGAAATTCTTCAGACATATTTTCCTTTAGAAACACATTTGTTTACATTCTTTTGCTTATCTTGTTGGAAGACACAGTGGATAAAATCTCTGTATCCTCCTGCTTCCATGAAGACTGCTTTCTTTTTCTGCACCCGTCCCCCCACCCTGACATTAATTGTGCAGCTTTGTTACCTTTGAGTGAAACTCCATGAAGCATCTCCCAACAAGTGTCCTTGCAGATGCTACCTCCTGCCACTTCTGCATCTGCATCTTTGTACAATGACTTTCCTGACCTCCTGCATCTATTGGTCCCAGTGCTGCCTGAGTCACGGTTGTGTGGTCCTGGTGCGGGACTGGACAGTAGATGGATTCGGCTCTGTTGCCTATCTTTGTACAATGACTTTCCTGACCTCCTGCATCTATTGGTCCCAGTGCTGCCTGAGTCACAGTTGTGTGGTCCTGGTGCGGGACTGGACAGTAGATGGATTCGGCTCTGTTGCCTGATGGATGGATGGCTTCCCTGTTGGTATCCCCTCCGAAAATCACCCTTACTAGCCGAGGGTGTTTGTTTTATTTTATTCTTTAGCTTGGAGTGAACACAATTTCAATATATCCATTGAATAATATATTGTTGAAATAACAAGAATAAAAACTTTGTTCTTTTCTCTCATTTCAAAAACAATTCTATGGGAGTTTAGAAAATAATGACTTTAAAAAGGAAATTAAAATAATTGATATTATACCATCAAGGCTCTGTTAATACTTAATTTTTTTTCTGGGGAAGGGGGTCTTTTCTCCATGTATGCAGATGTGTTCTTTTAAAAGAATAATAAAATTTGAGAAATTGAACTCATTTTTAATAGTCCTTTTCTACTCCCTTCTTTTCCAAGATAGTGAAGTGAACAGGAGTAAAGGCTGAACTTTTTATGATTTCCTTTTGAAAGTAAGGCCCCACGTCCCTTCTTAAGGAGCCAGTTTCTTAATATGGAGCAAATCCAGACTGCTTGGTGGTAGATCCTTGTTCCTCTGTGCCCTGGCAAGGTGATTTCACTTTTTGTGCCTCAGTTTCCTCATCTGTAGAATAAATTCGATAATGGTAATAACACCTGCTTCTTGGTAGTGTTGCAAGGATTAAACAGCTTAATACATGTATGTGCTTTGAAGAGTAATGTGCTTTAGGGTGCAGACAATATCCTGTTCTCATTCTTATTATTTAATTCACTAATATCTTATCTGCTTCTCTGAAGTGATCAGTTATCTTTCTTCATTGTGTTTGTTTCAGTGTTTGTCTTTGGAAAGGAATTCTCCAATACACTTTGATATTTATAGCTTCCTGTAAAGGGATAAGAGTTTTTCTCTCTATGCATTCGGTTCTTTCTCATGCTATTCCTTTGAGGACGGTAGAAAAAAACAATGGAGTCACAAGTGAGAGTCTATCTAGTGGCTCAAACAACATGTTAACCAAACTTTCAGCTGTGTTTTTGTAAGCCCAGAAAACCAATAGTTTTGACGATTTGAAGAAAAATTAAGATGGAGGACTAAAAGTGCTCATTGTTTCTTCCCTAGCCTGGTTCACTGGCCTGTGCCCTGAATGAATGAATTCATTTCTGTGGTGGGGAGGGGCAGCTGGTCTCTGGAGTGGTCCTAGGGCTTAAGGATTCAAGTGCTATTTTGAGCCAACTACTGGAGCTGGCCCATTCTTTACAGGAGGTGAGCAGGCATTAACTGAATTGTCACATCGCTGGTTGTCCATGATTAAGAATCCATGGAACCATCTTCAAGACCAGAAACCCTCAAAACATTGGTAATTAAAGTTCAGTACTCCCTGCCTTACGTTATATGGCTGTCATAGCATAATCTTTAATTTGTGCTGATCATGCCTGGTAAGAAGGAGGCCCTTGGTAAATGTCTATTCTATAAATGAATAAATAACTGCCAGGATGATAAATGCATGACAGAGTGCATTAAACAGTGAGGTGGTGTCTTATAACATATCACAGAGAACTTTTTTATATCATGCAAGATGAAGTCCTTGTTTATGTTTTTTCAGGTAAATATACAATTGTAATATAGCACATATTTTAACAAATCCATACTTTTCCCAAAAAATTGGTTTCAACTATGACTTATGTCATTTATTTTTTAATTTTTATTGCATATATTTAAGGTATAAACATGATAATTTAATATAGATATAGGGTATTATAGTTGAGCAAATTACCATATCCATCATCTCACATAATTAATTCATTTTTGTGTGTGTTGCAAGAGCACCTAAAATCTACCTTTTTAGCAAAAATCCTGCATACAGTGCAATATTATTAAATGTGGTCCTCCTGTTCTGCATTAGATCTCTAGAGTTGTTCATCCTTTGTTTCATATCCACTACTTTGTATCCTCTGACCTATATCTCCCCATTGCCTCCCCCTTACCCCCATTCCTGGTAACTGCTGTTTTATGCTCTATCTCTGTATGCCCCTTTTTTTTTTTTTTTTTGATTCCACATGTAAGTGAGATTATGCAGTATTTTTGTGTTTTTCTTTCAGTGTCTGGCTTACTTCACTTAGAATAATGTGCTCCACATCATCCATGTTGTGGCAAATAGCAGAATCTCCTTTTTCAAAGCTGAGTAATATTCCATTATATATATATATATAGCACAGTTTCTTTATTCATTTGTCTGTCAACAGATGAACAACAACTTAGGTTGTTTCTATATTTTGGCTATTGTGAACAGTGCTGCAATGAACATGGGTGTGCAGATATCTTTATGAGGTGGTGATTTCATTTCCTTTGAGTCTATACCCAGCAGAGGGATTGCTGGGTCATATGGTAGTTCTATTTTTAATTTCTTTAAAAACTCCTATACTTTTTCCACCATGTGTGTACCATCCTATATTCCCACCAGCAGTGTGCAAGGGTTTCTGTTACTCCACACCCTTGCAAACACTTATTTCTTGTCTTTTTGCTAAAAGCCATCCTAATAGATGTGAGGTAGTTTCTCATTGTGGTTTTGATTTGCATTTGCCTGATGATTAGTGATGCTGAGCACCTTTTCACATACCTGCTGGCCATTTTTATGTCTTCTTTAGAAAAATGTCTATTCAGGTCCTTTGCCCTTGTTTGGAAAAGTGGGATGCTTCTGGGGCTTCCCAAAGTCTAATTGGGTTCTGAGCGTTTGTGGGTATATGTCTGATGAGTCCATACAGTCTCTTCTGGACCATGGATGGAAATGTTCCCACTTTAAAATTAAAAGCAGAAATAATGGTTCCGAGACAACTCATAGACTATTGCATTTTGTTACATGACAAACTAAGCAGCACTTTCACTTGTATTGAGCAGTAACACCTACACCAGTGTTTATCCAGGGTTTGCACTGGGTCATCTAAATGTTCAGCTTTAGGGAGGGAGGTTTCGGTGATGGGACATAATAATCAACTACATTGTATATTGACAAAATAAAAATATTAAAAATAAATAAATAAATAAATAAATGTTCAGCTTTACAATCCATTATACAAAAAGTCTTTCAGGGCATGAGCTAATGAAAAGCTGTACTTCATGGGCTAGATGGGGACTATTCATTTTTCTTCTTTTGTTAATGTAGTCACTCCTTTGAAATTTCAGTGAAACTAACTTAATCTCTTAAACATGTATGCTGGTATCCAAAGTACTGGTTCACATGGAATTTTTCCATATTCATTGGAATCTGGCAAATTGCAGCTCTGTACTTATATAACTGGCATCTGCAATGGATATGATGTAGCATAACATTTTCATCGATAGCTAAGTTTTTATTATTTAATTGTGAGATTATCTATTTTATAATTTAGATTAATTTTAATAGCAATTAACAACCAGCTTATGTAAGCCAGATAATAAAATTGAATTCCCTACTTAAATTTTTACATTAACAAACATGTTATTTTGGTGTGCCTTACAGATAAAAATGTTATATATAAGCCAACCAAAATGTGATTTTTCATAAAACCTGAAGTATTCTATTATCTTGATAAGATTTTTTTATGAAGTGCTTTTTCAATCTAATCTTTTTTTTTTTTTTTTTTTTTTTTTTTGTGACCGGTAAGGGGATCGGAACCATTGACTTGGTCTCGCCCGCACCGCGCTCAGCCAGTGAGCACACCGGCCATCCCTACATAGGATCCGAACCTGTGGCCTCAGTGCCCAGTGCCGCTGCGCTCCCAGCGCCGCACTCTCCCGAGTGAGCCACGGGTTCGGCCCTCAATCTAATCTTTTAAAAACTCATCTCACTATTGTTTCCACAGCATCTGGAACATAACATGCTACCCCATGATATTTATGAACGAATGCATGAATAAATGATCAAGTACATATTGAAATCTCTCCTTGAGTGAAGCACGCACTTGGCAGTATATGTGATTAAAAGAAATCTGACTTGATTCCTCCCCTAGCAGAAACTATAATCTGGTTTTTAAGGAGTCAAAAAAGAAATGACTTTCATTTCAGAGTCAAAATGTTGGAAGAAACTTGATTGGTCACTTAGGAGTCTATTGTTTCTCAACCTAATTATTCTTTGGATCAGTACACTTTTAATTGTTTTTAGGATGATAAAAGAACTCCTAAGAGAACTAGGATTTTGTTGGGGGAGTGAGTATTCAGAAGCAATCATAATTTGACTAATTTGCCCACGAATGTTGGCTGGAAAACATAAAAAAGAAATTAGATTTTAATTTCCATTGGGTTTTTTTTTTTTTTAACTTCTAACATTATTTTCGGACAAATAAAACGTTAAGAGATTTAAAGATGTTTGTCAAAACACCTACCCAAATGCTGGTGATTTCCAGTAGAATGTAAATTAGACACTTTCTCCCAGTGGTACAAGAACCATATTTTCCTAACCAGAGAAATCAGGGCTTGGTCACACAAAGGAGTTTACATGAACAATTGTGCAAAATTAGTATTATTCTGAAAAATTTAGTTTATCTGGTCACTGTAATCAGGGAGTAACTTGATTCTTGGTATAAACTCCAGCACTTTTGGAAGTTGTACAAATTCTATAAGGCAAATTAATGGGCCATATAATGCCCGAAAATGGCAAAATCTTTGTTAAAAAAAAACAGCATCTATAGGTAGTGTATTAGTTTCCCAGGGCAGCTGTATCAATTTAATACAACCAAGTGGCTTAAGATGACAGAAAATTATTCTTTCACAGTTTAGGAGACCAGAAGTCTAAAATCAAGGCATTAGCAGAGTTGGTTCCTTCTGGAGACTCTGAGAGAGGATCCATTCCAGGCCTCTCTCCTAGCTGCTTGGGGTTTCCTGCCATCCTTACATTCCTTGGCTTGTAGAACTATCACCCCAGTCTCTGTCATCACATGGCCTTCTGCTCTGTGTCTCTATGTGTAGTGTCCTGTTCTGTCTCTAATAAGGATGCTTTCACTGGATTTAGGACCTACCCCTTATCTAGCAGGATCTCATTTTCAATAATTAATTACATCTGCAAAGACACTATTTCTAAATAAGGTCATATGCAGAGTTTCCAGGTGGGCATGAATTTTTTGGGGGGACACTGTTCAACCCACTGCAGGTGGGAAGCAGACGAAGCGCATCTCAAGCGTGGCAGCTTTTCTGCACGTCATTTGCTGATTGGAAGAGCAGGGCTCCTTTCATTGATAGTGACTAACAGGTGACATGCTGATGTCAGGATTCTCATGTTCCTCCTGATGTATAAATCACTTAGATGCAAACAACATTTTAAAAGGTGCCCATACAATTAGTTTTATTGATTAAAATATGAAACTTTATAGCAGGAATGTCAACCATTTTACATTGTTAAATCCAGTATGATAATCAAAATAAAATCACTGTAAGGCAAAGTATTTACCCTGCGACTGTTTCAGTTTCATAAGATACTGAGTATGGTGTTGTGGTTTCCCTTATCTCATCATTTTACTTGGTAAATGTCAAGAAGTGCAACAGACTCAGGGCGGCCCTCCCCACCGGCAGAAGCATGTGGGGATTTGCTACCGAGGCAGCTGATCCCTCCTGTTGTCCTCCCGGTCTGCACTATTGGACACATGTGCTGCTTGCATCTTATAAAAGTGACCCAGTAGAGTCCTCGAGTTGGACCTACAGTTTAAGATGACTGAGCTCATCAATCACTGTCATGCACTAACATTATTGTCAGGTGCTATGATGTCATCTTTGTCCTTTGCCTTTGATATCTGCTTAGGCTGTATATAAAGAGGATTTGGGCTCAGAAACATGAACTGCTCCTAAATGTTTGGGTGTTATGCCTTGCAAAATGAATCAGATTCCAAGTAAAAACCTGAACTTGCTGTTATCACTGAAAATGAGGGCTCTGCAAGATTGTCTTGAGAAAGAAACAGAAATTTAAGTTAAGAACCAGGTCAGGAGCTCTTCTCATGTTCTCTGTTTGTGTCCCTATTTACTTCAAATGCACATGATGGTTACTCTGGGATGAAAAATTGGCCAGCTAACGCCCATAGCCCATCTCCTCCTCACCTCAGAGTAAGACACCAAGAAGCTCCTAGTGTGACTGGGAAAATCATACCAATGACATCCTTTGCTTGCGTTTAGTCTGGCTGCAGATACAAAGATGGTGAACCCCAGGGCTGTGGAAGTTAGTCCCACTTGTTCTCCTTTTCCAGCTCCTGCTCTGGAAGGGAAGTGTTTTCCTACCCTCATAAGGCAGGAAAGGGCACTGTTAAGCATATCATTGCCAACTGTGAAAGCAAGCCCCTGTTGCTGGGATATCGTGTCCCACCCAGGGCACAGCAGTTCTTACCCATGCGTTGCACCCCTGCAGCCATGCCATTCTCTGAGACGGTTGTTGGGGCTGGTCTGGTGACCAGCATGAGTGAGATCCCCCATGGGAATGCAGCCTGGCTGTGTGCAAGCACATGGTGGGGCCTTGGACATCGTGGCTTACCCACAGGAGAAAGAGAAACTGGGTCCAAGGAAGGAACAAGGCCTAATGTAGGGACAGACTATTTGAGAGCTGTTTTAGGCCATCATGAAAACTGGATTAAAACCCTGGGAGATAACTTTGCTTAGGACATGGCAAATGAATGTTTTCATTTTTTTCTTTTATTTTTTAAAGTCCTATTTGCAATTACACCAACGGACAGGCAAGTTACACAGAGCATCTGTTCATTCATATGACTTTGTATATGTACTTAAATATTTTTCTTGCTTAAATGCTAGGTACGGTTATGCACCTCACACTGGTTTGTAGCCACCTCCAAGTTTCAGGGGCCTCTCTTCTACCTTCTTATTGCTGGTATCGTGTACATAAACATAACTCAATGGCTTGGTATAAACTAATGCTCTAGAAAGCTACTGCCTGAATGATAAGTTAAATCACCTTAGATATTTCTCTCCAGTGTTGTAAAAGTTATTTTTAACTCTAGGTTTTCTAGCAGATTCCCTAACCACTCACTATTTCACACGGGCCACTTGGTTGGGTCAGTCAGTCATGGCATACGCTGATAAAGGCACGAGCACAGGTTCATTCCTGTGAAAGCCAGTAATTTCTCAGAGATAAAACACACAAAAAATATGCCTTCTGCGACCACCACTTGCTGCTCCCTCATGCAAGCACCTACATGGTCAGAAGAGTGGAATTGAGTGTCAGTTGAGTGCAAATATTCCTGCTACTAGAAAAGAAACAGAAGAAAAAGAAACACCTCCAGCCGCATTCCTATACTAGACATGGGTTCCTGCTTGGAGGCAACTACGTCCAATGCCCCTACAGCTAGAGATTTCATTTAAAGATGCCCCAAGTGATTTTTCATGCTACTAACTGCAGCTCACTCAGGCAATGCTAGCAGTTACCTGAGTTGTCAACAGAGCCGTTGCCCACCTTGCCCCCTGAACTCTGATGCCGGTGCACATCTGCAGAAAGGGGCCGTTTACGTGGAATTCAAATCTGGTTGTTTAGTCTACGAGGAGGGGGCAAGGATCCTGTCTCTTTAATGTTTATAACGGTTGGACAGAGCTTGTCGGGTGAAGGTTAATTGCTCTGCAGTTTGAGCAGCTCTGTGCCCAGATGGGTTATCAGGGCTGAACACTCGTTACAAGATTAATCTCATTTCCGACAAGACTTCCCTTTCCTTCAACTGATTTTTGCCCAGCATTGGAGCTGTCATCATCTGCTAAGAGGAGGGTGGATTGCTCCGGGATATGAACGCTGGCATGCCGGGGAACAATGCAGAGCAGTGTCGTATCTCAGGGAACATCTTTAGGAGAACACATTTCAGCCATGTTACGAAGGCCGGGGCTCGTAAACAGTGGGGACAATTGGCCTCCTCAACCGACGTGCTTAGAGAAAAGGCCCAAAGCCTCCTGCTGTGCAGGACCCTGTCCTTGTAACAGAGAACGACACTTAGGGTTCAGTTTGCTTTTAAAGATTTTTTAAAAAATTGGACTGTGCTCAGATTTTCATTCCTGAGAACCCCATGTCAGCAGCGGGAGTTTGTCCTCTGCCTGCATCTCTACTGTGCGCCTTCTTTAATTTCTGTGAGCACATCAGGCTTCTGTTTAATTTCACAGATTTCAGAGATATCATCATGACATGTTTGCCTAAAAATAGAAGGCAGATTTTTCTTTATTTGATAACAAGTAGCGTCATTTCTTTAGTTTGTCTCAAGAAATTCTTCCAAGACCATAGCAAAAGAGCAATGTCATTTATCCCTTTGGTGTGTGGGAATTAACTCATTCATTTATCCACTAACAATTTAGTGGGCACCCCCGTGGCCATGGGTGCTGGGGGGCATGTGCAGTGGGGGGGACAGGCCCACTGGGTGCTCTTGGTCCCGTGGGGCTGGGGGCTGGGGCAGACAGTAGGACAGGTAACACCAAGCTAGAGTATTCCAGAGGCCAGAAGTGTTAGGAAGAAACATGACAAGACTGGTGGCTGGGGATTTTGGAGCTCTAGTTTATATGTCGTGGGTGGGGAGGTCTGTCAGGCAGACACCTGAAGGAAAGGGACAAGATTTGGCTGTCCCGTGGAAGTGTTTGAGCTGGGGGAACAGCAAGGACAAAGGCCCGGAGGCAGGGACAGGGTTGGGGTGTCCAAGAAGAGCTTGTCTTCTGTGATTTCACAGAGGACGCTGGCAGAACAACCCTGCTCTAGTGAAGGAAGGGGACCCTCTGCTTCAGTTGTCCGTCAGGCACAGTCTCAGACACCAGGACCTCCCTGTTAGGTGTGAGAAGATTGGAAAATGCACCTTGGCTGTGGAATCCCAGTGCCAGGGGGGTGATCTTTGCAGGAGACCAGAGTTAAAGGTGAAGAGAAAAAATCTTCAATGATTTGGGTTACCTTCCCTTCTCCTTTCATCTCATCTCCTATACTTTACCTCTTTTCATGGGCTGACCTAGTTTTCTGTATTCTCCAATTTCCTGTATTTTGATGTGACTTTGCAGCCATTTCCATCCTAGGCCACTGGGTGCAATATGTTCAGTGCTTACACCTGTGCACGTTGGAATCAGGCAGCTGGCTAAGAATTCTGGTGCTTACTATCAATCTGCTCTAGGCAACTCATTTAATTTGCAGAGCCTCAGTTTTCTCATCTTTAAAATGGGCATAATGGTAGCTCCCACTTTGAAATGTTGGCATGCAGCTCAGGTGTATTAATTCACAGAGGCACTTCTCGTAGAGCCGGTCCCATTGTGATCATGTTATTAATGGTAGCTGTTATTATTATAAAGGTCCTATGTCTTCTATGATGTTTCCCTTACTTAGATCCATTCATTTTGCTGAGAATAGTGAAGTAAATGATCGTTAACCCTAGAGACATTTTTGTTGGTTAGAGGCTTTCTATCACAATATTTTCTTCAAAAAACTATTGAGCTAAGTCTTTCATTTGACCCTGTTTCTTGTCACATCAAGTGCTTTGCCTGTCCCACAAGGCATCATGTGGCTTCACAAGATTTTTAAACCTAACAAAAAGCACATGGTTTTCAGGGCAAAAAGCTGAGGAAGAGAAGAGAAGCAGAATTTTGAGTCTTTGGTGCAGTGTCTCCTCTGGGCCTCTGAGGCATTATGTCAACAAATTGGGGAGGACAAGCCCCTCCAGGGGACCCCATGGGGCTCTGCTGCCTGAGATCACCTGAGACGAGAAGACTGTGCACAGCAGATGCTGTGCAGCCTCTGACCACTTGTAAGGGCTGCACCTGGTGGGATTCCAGTCTCCACGTACTGTCTCAGCTCGTAGCTTAGCTTTTGAGAAATTTGCCATTTCCCTTCCGAGGGCTCTTCCAGGGAATATACAAGTAGCAAGTGCTTTGGGGAGGTTGGGGCTGGGAGAGCCGGCAGGAAGTACTCAGACGTGACCATTTTTGTTGGTGGAGTCAAGGACCAACAATGGCTCTTAACCTCTTACAGTTGCTCCACCAGTGACTCACGAGCTGGCAAGAACAGCCCCTCCCGGTTTCACTGCTGTTTCTGGGAAGTAAATCCTCCTTAAAAGAGAGATTTACCTATGAGTAGGCTTTTTGCCATGCTCACAATGAGAAGAAAAGCAGTTGGCACATTTTTTCCAACTTGCTTCCTCTTTTGATGATTGATATATATATATATATATATACACACACACACACATATGTATTATTTATTTTATTTATACTTTAGTTTTAAAACCACCCACTTTCAGTAGATAGAACTTAAGTGAACTTTAAAATAATATCTGTACCATCTACTTAAATATAATTTTATTTCACAAAATAATAGTAGTCCCAAACCATATCTTTCAAAAAAAATTTTTTCTCCCCATTTCTTTCTAGGCATTTCCCAGAAGGATTTGTAAATGCTTCTTAATTTTTGACACTCCCAGATTTGAGTCAATTTCCCATACACCAAGATAGGATTAAGTTTGAATCATTACTATCTCACCACTCTCCAGTATCTACGATAATCATTTTGTTATTTAACGTTTTCTTCAAAAAAGAAAAAAAAAAGTGAGCAGTTTATGTATAGAATTAAATGTATGATCATGTTAAACTAGAAAATAATGAGCTCAATGTCCTAAAGAACAATGAAAAGCTGACCAGGTTACAGGAAAGGACTTACTAAGGGTAATTTACTGAAGGATGATTCTGAGGGCCCCTTCCCTGCCCAGCCAGAGCCCAGGACATCAAATGAGACTGAAGAAGCTGTCAGTCAAGTTTGGGGACTTCCTCAACGGCTCAGCTCAGGACAGAGTGCACTTGCTGTGTTTGCTCTGCTCCGTAAATTATAAAAACTGAGTCATAAACTCACATTTCTGAGGTAATTAGCACCCTCTTATGCAAACTGAGCAGGCTGAGGTGCTCACAATGGGAGAAAACTCGGCTTCCTGGGGGTGTCAGAGCCAGGGTTTAGACTTCTCACCTGCAAGCAGTGTCATTCTGAGCATCCTCTTGAGAAGGCTGCAGTCATAGCTCAGGGGTCAGGACCTTGGTCCTCCCCTTGAAGAAGGTTCAAGACCTTCTCTCTCCTGTCCTCTCTACTTCCCAGGCCATGGCCAAGATAATGGAGAAGGAATGAGCTGCGTCATCCTGGCCAGACTCCTGGTCTCTGGCCTCAGGGTCTGGATGTCACAAGATCTGGCAAACTTCTCCTCTTCATTTACAGCCTTGAGGTTTTCCTTCAGTGGGTTGGTCCCCACTTTTGGTGTCACCTTTCTAAAATGCAAATGCGGTCATCTCACTTACCTGCAGAAGAACATCTTCCAGCTGCCCATCGCATGGCTTAATGCAGCAGACAGGTCCATTTGAGTCTCAGACCAAGGTCTCCATGTGTCCCATCATCTGAAATCTGGAGCCACATTTAGGCTTCTCTAGCATGGTGGGGACTTTCAGAGTCTGGCTCACATGTGCTGACAAACTCCTACTCTCCTCTAAGACCCAGCCCAATGTACCCTGTCTGAAAGACTGCTTGCTTTATACATTTAACTCCTGCCCAACAATGTGCTTGGAGAAAGGGTTCCATAACCCTGGGATAGTTTTGATACCACTGTTAAAGAAAGATGTGTGCTCAGAGTTATGAATTCTAGTCCTGGTCGTTCTACTCGCTACGATGGCAAAGCAGTTCTCATCTTTATTAAGAGAGGTGTGAAGTAGAAGTCGGAAAGCACAGTCAGTTTTGATATTCTGGGATTCTTGAAAATGGGTACCATGACCTAGGTTTCAATGGGGTCTGTCCAGCCATTTTTATGCGTAGAGGCACAGGGGGCCACCACTGTCCAAAGATGTGAAGCTGTCAAACTCACCCCAGTCAGCCCCCTATGGGGATCTCTTTTGGAGGCTTAGAAACCCTCATTCTCAGGAATCACATCCTGCTATATCTCCCAATTCTCATGTGATATTATGAGCCTGCCATCTCTCATTCTCTGCAAAGTAAACACAGGAAAGTTATTCATGGAACTGGCTATATCTGTGGGATGCAGTCTATATGTGTGGCCACCTCTCAAATAAATATAGTCACCAGGGGAAGAAGATTCAAAGTAGGGGTAACAGAAGCTGAAAAAAAAATGGCACGCAATCACCAAATTCTTTCTACTTCATTTTAAAAACTCTTTTGGAAATAATTTTAAATTTACAGAAGTGTTGCAAAGATGGTGCAAATAGAGTTCCTGTATTCCCTTCGCCCAGCTTCCCCTTGGGTTAACATCTTACATAACCACGGTATCATGATCAAAACTAAGAAATTAGCTTTGGTGCAGGAGTTAGGAAACTCGGCACCCAGGCCAAATCCAACCCACTGCCTACAAAACAGAAGGTGCTGCTGGAATCAGCCACACCCTCTGCCTGCCTTTGCACTGCCATGATGGAGTTGAGTAGATTCCAAGGAGATCACAAGGCCTACAAACCTGAAAATGTTTATTGTCTGGTTCTTCACAGAAAAAAATTGCCACTCTCTACTTTTCAATAAACTGCAGACTTTATCCAAATTTCTTAAGTTTCCCATTGGTGTCCTTTTTCTGACGCAGGATAGCACATTACATTTAGTTGTCATGTGTCCTTAGTTCCCTCCAGTCTGGGACAGTTTCTCATTCTTTCCTTGTCTTTCATGACCTGGATGTTTTGAAGAGTATTGCTCAGGTGTTTTGTAGAATGTCTCTCATCTGGGCGTTGTCATGCCTGGCCAGGATTTTTAGGAAGAATATCTCAGAGGGCATGTGTCCTCTTGTTGCATCCTCTCAAATGGGACATGGTGTCAGTCTGTATTAGTGCCGGCCATGCTGACTTGGATTGCTCGGTTCAGGTGGGGTCTGCCAGTTTTCTCCACCAGAGTTATGGCTTTTCCCCTTTTCTGTCCTTCTTTTTCTTTGAAGCCATGACTAAGTGCTGACCACACTGAAGGGGAGGGGAATTAAGATCCATCTCCTGGAAGGGGTAGCATCAAAGAATTTGTGTGCGTACATTAACGTAACAAGAGTAATTCACAGATATTTTGAGGCAGAAACTTTGAAGGTGTGCAAATATACTATTTCTCCTTAAATTGTCTCTGACTAGCTTTAGTAGCCATCAGTAGATCATTAGCAGCCATCAGTAGATCCTGCTTACCGCAATTAGGACTGTGGGGTCTAATGGTGATTTTCTGTTGCTTTCGTTCCTTCTGCGTTTATTATTTAGGACTCATCTCTAAAGAAGAGTTGTTTCTTCTCCCCCATTCATTTATTTAATTCCATCATTTATTTATATCAGCATGGACATCTGGATATCTCCTTCTTAGGGTTATAATCTAGTACTCTCGTTACTTATTTTGTTGTTCAACTTGTCCCAGCTTCAGCAGTTGGAAGCTCCTGTGTCCTTTTTCTAAACCTTTTATGTTTTTTCCCTCCATTTTATTTTGAAGTACATATTTGTAGACTGTTTTATATTCTGAAAACTTACTCCATTTCAAAATCTCAACTCAGAAGGAAGTGGGCTTGCCGGCAGGTCCTGGGCAGCCCTCCCTGCTGTGCCTGCTGCTGGCCTGGCGCAGGGTCTGCGGGCTGGGAGCTGAGGGTCTGCTAAGGACCCAAGTGCAGCTGTGCAATGGGCTGCAAAAGCCATTTCCTTCGGCCCTCCTCGGGCTCCTGGAAATGGAAAAACAGGAAAGTTCAGCACCAGGTCCATCAAGACATGGCAAGCTGAGAGAGTCTGCTGGTCCGAGCTCAAAGTGTACAGATTGCACCATGCAATTGTTTCCTTCTTTTAAGGTCATGAAAAAGAGATGAAACTAACTTAGTAGCTGTGACTTCTTTCTTACCCCACCTCTTCAATTTGGGAGTAGTTTTTTTTCCAAAACGTTTGCTTTCTTTCCTTCTCCTCCTGACTCCCAGAGCTCCATGTCCCATGTCTTAAGACTGGGGCCACGCTGGGTAGCCCTGCACCATGTGCTGAGCTCAGTGGGGGCAATGGCATGGGCACCTTCTGTGACAGCCCCGTCAATCTCACCACCATTATGACATGTTTCTGTGGGAGAGTTAGAGCATTAGAAGTTACCAATACCGGACTCGCAAGCAAACGTTAGAAATACAACCCATGTCTTTATCTCTAAACTGGTGATCATAAAATATATCCTGTATGCTGTATGGAGTGGTTAAGAGGATCACATGAGATAATGATTGAAAGGTGTTTATTAAACTGTAGGGGGCTCAACATATAATCCAGTAAATGGCTTTGCATAATTGCTAATGTAACATCCATTTCAGCGTGCTAGAATGTAACATTTTATATGAACACCTTAAGGTAGCACATGATAGTGAATCATGTCTGTCTGTCTGTCTTTCTTCTTCTTCTTCTCTCCTTCTTTCCTTCCTTCCTTCCAATATTCCATGTCTGGTATGTGCCAAGAGTTTTTCTAGGTTCTGGGGTAACAGTCTCTGCCCTTGCAGATTTTCCATTCTGGTGTAGGTAGTGTTTCATATAATTATCAAATACACAAATGCCCATATGTATTCATTCAGTATTATCACACATTATGCAACCAAATAAAGCAGGATAAGGGAACAGAACATGATAGAGAGCAGGCAGGTTTTGGAGGGAGGATCAAGTGATTTGTTATGTGCTCATTAGGTCAGAAGTGCAGTGTAGACATTGAAAAATCTAAAAGTAGTCCACCTTCCTAGCCCAATCCCTATTTTTCACAATAGGTTTGTTGAATACTAGTGTTTCCACATGCAGTTAGGAAAGGAGTTGCTTACCACTGTTAAGAAATAGATGGGGCTTAGAATTCTGTTCACTTTTTTTAATCTACGAATTCTCAGACCTTCATTCTTAATGTTCAAGGTTAGGTAAAAGGAAATGAAACCAAAAAGTTAAACAATGATTCTGAACTCATTCTACTTTAGCAAGCTAATTATACTTTGGCCATTGAGTAATTTTATTATCTGCTTAGGATCTTGCTTTGGGTTTATAACTCACTATGAATGCGTAGCAGATTTACCTGGGGAAGTAGAGATGGTATAAAACATAAAGTACAAGAGTATTTATATAATGGGACATGTCCCAGAAAGAATGAGACTTGGTCTCAGTAGCTATTCCAGCAATTCTCACTCTTTGATGAGCTCTGCAGGTGTTGCCCTTCTCAACAGCAGGTTCTGTGGGGATCTTAGGGGAACAGTGTTTCTTGATTAGGTGGATCTAGACCACATCTTGAAGGAGTCCCTGCTCTTCCCTTTGATTGCCAGACCTCCCCTCATCATCATAACAACCCAGGTCACCCCACCCTGCTTGGGAGGGAAGATGCATTTACCTCTAGTTAAGAACCAAAAGGTAATCATTTTGTTAAGAGCTTTCTTTATCTTTCCTTATTTTAATATTTAAATCAAGCCACAGAACTATTTACCCACTTTCATCACTGAACTCCATAATCCAATTTTAGTCTTCATACAAATTAACATATTTTCACAAAGTCTCAAATGCTTATGCACCATTCACTGGCAACTACTCTGGTGGACTAAACTGTAATGAATGTATAAGCCAGAGAGCCAATGTCACGTAGACAGTGTCACCTGGAGCACAGAGGAGCCCAGGAACAATTTCTGCAGGTTTGCCAATGGTGCTGAGTCACCTTGACCCTGCCCTGGCTCAAAGACCAGTCTTATGAAATAATTTCAAGATGTCTTCCATGTTAGCCTTTCTTGTTAGTATCTGATTTAGACTCAAAATGCACATTACTCAACTAAATCTTCTGTTGTTACCATATGGCAATTTTAATAGACTTTTAGAAAAATAAATGAAATAGAATTTAATGGTGCCAACTTTGATTATACTTTTAGTTTTCCTCATCGATATTCTGAAAGCCAGGTCAACTTCATTTGGTTCCTAGTACAGGGTTTTGCTTGTGAAGCAGATTGATAAATGTAATTATAAAATGTAAATGTTGGAGGAAAAGAGACACTGCTGGACTACGAGGCCAGGTTGGCTCATCACTGAGTGCCCTTGCCATCCAGAGTGTATACGGTTGGTGTGTATTTGGTGAGGTAAATGCAATTACAACAGGAAAAGAAGCACAGGGAATCCTTACAAGTAAATGATTTTTTTTAAAAACCGTATTAGTAGAAGTAATTTTGAAAACAAAACAAAACAAAACAAAAACAAAAAAATAAAACTCTACAGCTTAGCTTGGTAGATTACACAAAGCTAGGACCAGGATATAGAATCCCTGATATTTCATTCTTTCAGGCAATTATCCATTACATTCACTTGCATAAGCCAGCTCACCTTCATGAATTTTTAATTCAATCAGCTATAAATAACATCAACAATGATAACAATAATAATGGAAAACCTTTCTAGAGTATTTATTATATGCTGCATATTGTATTAGTGTTTTGTTGGTGAAAACAGATAAAACAAGTAGGTGCAATATCAACCCCATTTTACAGGTAAGGAAAAGCAAGTACAGAGAAGTTAAATAACCAACTGCATTTATTCAGCCACTGTGCAGTAGGCCTTGGAGATGCAGAAATGAATCAGATGTATCCCTGCCCTCTGGGAGCTTACACTTCAGTGGCCTGAGACAGACACATAAACCATGGGAGTGCATAATGGCATATACAAATTGTAGACAACTGTGTGCAATACAAATGATAAAATTCAAAAGACAAATCACTGGGGAAATTGCTGTAACAAATACAGCAAGGGTTGATACCCATAATGTGTGAAGATTATATTAGAACCAAATAAGATGGTACATGTGAACACACTCTGAGCTGTAAACGGGAAGGAATGTGAGAAGTTATAATTCCTACTCCAACATCGCCTCATTAACCTGGTCAGTAAGCCTGTATGCTTATTATCTTTCACAAGTGATAGCAAGACTTGCTTAAGAGCCACCTGTAAGTTCTGTGCTTTTGCTTCTCAGTTTATTTGAAAATAGAAATGAAAATGTCATCAGATGTGTTTCTTACCAATTAATATTGCCTGAAAGGAAAGAAGGAGAATAACCCAAAGCAGTGAATAAATGATTCTAGGGGAAAGTGAGATACAGTTGATGATATCCACAGGTACTCACTCATTCATTTTTCTCAGTAAGCAGGGTGTTCCAAAGCATAGAGCCCAGCTCATGCTTATGAGCATTTGTGGCTGAATTTCTGTGAAATTCCCATCCAAAGAACTGGCAATTCTTCTTAAGATAATGGCGTGCAAATGGCAGGTGGCTAGACCCCTTGGGTTTTCTTTTAAGTGGTATTTACATCATATCACAGGGTGAGGTACAGAGCACTCAGTCACCAAATGTTTGCTAAGTTAAATAAGGAAGTCATGGATGGATAGACATCATATTAAAAACAAGTGTATCCAGAGTTGTGAAGATGAGGTTGAACTTGAGCACAAGTTGCTTGTATTCTCTGGCTGAAACCATTATTAGAAATGTTTGTGGGCCAAGCCCATGGCGCACTCGGGAGAGTGCAGTGCTGGGAGCGCAGCAGCACTCCCGCCACGGGTTTGGATCCTATATAGGGATGACCAGTGCGCTCACAGCGCTCACTGGCTGAGTGCGGTGTGGCCGGTCTCAAAAAGGACGACAAAAAAAAAAAAAAAGAAATGCTTGTGCGATGGAAAATGACAAGGGGACCCCCAGTGGGACATCCAGTTCCATCCTGAGTCCAGGGGGTTCATTGGAGCTGTGGCTTCATTGGACGAGAGGCTGGAGGCCTGGCCTAGAAGCCACATTTTCATAGTGAGTGCACTGCTTTCTCCGAGATGGCAGGTTTATTTGGGGTGGCTTCAAGGAGTGTGTGGTGGACACTTCTCTCGGGTTTCTGTTGCCAGGGGGAAATTTAGAATGTTCCATTCTTGCCTCTGCTGTGACATTTGTTTTAGCCTCATCAACTGTTGTGACTGGGGTAGCCAGGCCTTCAAAGTCATCCCATGATTCTCGTCAAGGAAAGAAATCTTTAGGAACCAAGGCCAGCACCACGGGAATTTTGAAAATCTTTGCTCATGTCAAGTTTAATTTTTGCTTTTAGAAAACAAACAAGTTCACGGTGTCCATGTTAGTACCAATTTCCCTTTTTGTATCCAGAGAAATGCACGTCTCTTTTCCATTGCACAGAGCATCAGAACAGTTTAACAGGCTCCTGGCAGCCCAGTAGTGAGGCCGCCGGCCCTGCCCACTAGGAGATGAGCACTGTTGACTGATGAGCTGCAGGGTGAGGAGAAGGTGCAGATCAGGAGGAACCATGGGTCTCTCTCCACCAACGGGCTCTTCCTGGCCCTGCACCACCGGCCTTTCACCCAAAGTACAAATAAGTCACTGTGAGGACTAAGAGGAGTTTCACCTTTTCTCCCTTTCTGTGCCCAGCTTCGATCGCTGGCTGACAGCCAGTGAAAGGTTTTAAGGCAGCAGGAAGCTGTAGGGAGAAAGACAATGGCTTAAATCATTCCCAGAATGGGCAACGGACCACGGCATGAATGACATGAGCTAGGTGTGCATGTAGCCCACGGACATGAATGACACACTCAGGCACACAGTGTAAATGTGCATGTACATTTTGTTAGGTAGGTTGATTTCTACATCATATGCCAGAAGAATATTACTTTTTTTTTACTCAGACGTCACTTGGAATTCACCTGATTGTGGGACTTGAATATGTATTGCCTTTCTGTTGTGTGGGCCCTGAGATACCAATACTGACTAATTCTTAGAAGGTCAGGGTACAAATGAATGGATTTCTCTCTGGCCTCAGATCTGTATCCTTTGAAATCAGTGACATGACAAGTGCATATCTACAGTCACAGAATGCTTTGCTGGCTTTGGGGTTCCTGCTCCTATTTCCATGTCTGGGTACCCCAACACACTTCCCCCTGGCTCTCCCTTCATCCCTCCTCCTCCACACCACAGGCATGCCTGCCCCCACTGCACCTAACTTGTTAGTATAACACACTTGTTCTTTGAAAATGTGTGTTTCTGATTCACACTTTGGTTTCCAGATGCTTTTGGGGAAACTGTGTAATGTGTAAAAGATCTGGGGCTGATGAGGAGGAAAGAGATTTGTTGGGGGCAACAGTGCAAGAATACCAGCTCATTCCCTCAAGTGCACATTTGGAAGTGTGTGTATGTTTCCTTCGAAGCACTTGCAGCACAAGAATTATACATTGACCTGCCTCTTGCCTTTGAACTTGAGCTGTAGCATGTTGTTTCTGTTTTCATTTGTTGGATTTTTCTGCTGAACTTTAAGGTGGGATCTCATTCAGATAAAAAAACAAAGTTCTTGATCTTTGACTTAAATGCCAAGATTGGATCCTGATTCTCAGCACATCCAAACATTTCTTCAATTTGTAGAATAGGTGGGTTTTCCTGCAGTCAAAATGACGTAGGTCATCCCTTGCCAAATTAATCCACCTCTTTTGGTTGAGTGGAAATTATCTTCATGGCTGAAGTCACCAACAAGTGACTACATGAGTAGTTAACAAAAGTAAGAAGCTCAAGTCCCCTCTTTTCAGGACTTAAGAGTTTCTAGGAGCCCTGAACATGTTGGGCCTCCTAGGCCAAGTTAAGGGATTTGGGTTTTATTTGGGGGCAGAAGGGGGACATAGTAGGATTATCATTTCTGTAGAGGAGCCCTGCTTTTCAGTTTGTACTTGACCTCACATGAACTCATAGTTTGGGGCTCCCAACCTGTTGTAAGTTGTCCCCCCTTTCAGAGGAGACCAGAGTCCCAACCAATTAAGTCAGTTATCTGTAAAGTTGGTTTGTACGCATCAGTGCCTGGATTCATGAGTTGATTTTCTATAGACGCTATGCCTGTTTTGGTTGTCAGCACCATTTTACCATATGGAGAACTGAAATTCCGTAGAAGGAATTTCCCAAACTTGACATTCTTTAAATTCCTAACTTTTATTTTTGCTTCCAACATATATCCTCTGTCTTTGAGAGTGCATCTTCCAGGATTGTGAGTCCATAAGAGGCCATCTTAACACACTATGTAGGAGTACGATCTGCTGTGATCGTACCTGCTAATGTAAAAACAGACTAATTGCACTCTTTAATTAATTAGAATTGTACTCAAGTGTGCCTCACCTAAATAAGAGTGATATTCTAAACAAGATGAGATGATTATACATACACTTCATATCGTCTAAAATGTTTTAACACATAGACAACTATTATTATAATGATGAATTTTCTTCAAGGTCCTAATTTCACGGGCACAACAGTGTTGGTTGGTGGACCAATGAGTGAAGGATATAAATTATTTACATTATATTATACATTACTTCAACATAGTATTAAAGTCTTTAACATTGGGGACAAATTTAAACAGTAGCTTTAAGAATGTAAATAATAAGCATTTGACAGTAGTCCCCAGAGATACAAAGTCTAGAACAATTCATCTCTCCCAAACTGTGCTAGTTGTGGGCAGAGAGTTTCACACTCAGTCTCAGGACTCCAGAAGAGGTGTCCGCTTCTCATCCATTCCAGCCCACGCAGCTCTTCTGAGAGGCATGAGGAAGTCAGGAGGAGAATGTTCGCCTCCTTATTTCACCTTCTCTCTATCAAGAATAGAGAGTGGGGAGAGGATCAAGGAGGGTGATATCTTCACAATGACCTATTCAGTATCGATCAACCAAATTAAAATGGTGAAGGTTGTCATTACAAGTATGGCAAAACTCATAAATTAATTGGAATGCTTTGTTTTTTAAATAGACTTTATTTTTTAGAGTTGTTTTAGGTTCACAGCAAAGTTGAGCAGTGGGTACAGAGATTTTCCAAATACCTCCTGCCCCCACACATGCACAGCCTTCCCTGCTATCCGCACCCTCTCCCAGAGCGGTCCATTTGTTATAATCAATGCACCTACTCTGACACATCATTATCACTCAGAATCCATAGTTTACATTAGGGTTCACTCTTGGTGTTTCACATTCTGTGGGTTCGAACAAATGTATAATGGCATGTGTCCACTGTTACACTATCATACAGAGTAGTTTCACTGCCCTAAAAATCCTCTGTGCACAGCCCGTTCCTCCCTTCCTCCTTGCTAACCCCTGGCAACCACTGATCTTTCACTGTATCTATAGTTCTGCCTTTCCCAGAATGTCATATAGTTGGAATCATACAGTATAGCCTTTTCAGATTGGCTTTTTTCACTTGGAAAGCTTCATGCTTCAAAAAGTTTCTATGCCCAATCTCTTTGTGTAGTGAACTTAACTGGTGCATTTAAAGCATGATTCAACTAACAAAAATCTATTTACATAGAATACTGCAGGAACATAGTGGAGGGGGGGGTACACTTGTAACATTCCACAATCAAAAAAGAAAGAATTATTTTGAGTCTAGCCTTCCTGTTTAACTAATTCCCTCACCACTTCCTATAGTTGGATAATTGAAGTTTCCCTAGGGCTTGCTTTCCCAGGCAAGAGAGGCAGAGAAGAATGTATGTATAAGGTTGTTTGTAGCACTAGTGAGAAGATTGAGATTTTAAAATGCTAACCCACCCCAAAACATCTTCTCAAAAGTCCTGGCAATCAGATTTTTCACGATGTGAGTCACTATCTTGGATTCAATGGAAAAATCCTACTTAGATGTATTTTTGGTTCTTAGGGTTGGTTATTTACTAACCCATGATCTCATTAGCATCATGGATGGAAAGGATGTGAGAAAATACAGATTAGGAGCAAGAAGATACAGAAAAATGGGAATACCAAGCCCATACTTTGTGCAGAATGAAAGTCAAACTCGGGATGGGACATCCCAGTGTGAGAAAATACAGATTAGGAGCAAGAAGATACAGAAAAATGGGAATACCAAGCCCATACTGTGTGCAGAATGAAAGTCAAACTCGGGGTGGGACATCCCATGCCTTTGGAAACCAGGCCCAGGCTATAGATCCACTCTGAGCTACCACGGCTCTCCCACCCCACCCCAAGACCCTCCCCAGCTCACAGTGGATGGTCCTACTTCTGTGATTTTCCTCATGGATTCGCTATCTGGAAATGCTCCTTACTATCTGGACTTGCCCAGCTCCTCCCGTTCTTCAAGGATCAGGCCAATGTACACCAATTCCTTCCTTCTCTCCTTCCTTCCTTCTCACCTTCCTTCCTTTCTTCCTTCCTTCCATCCGTCCGTCATCCAGCAACCAACAAACTTAGCACCTACATACTAGGAATTCATGTAACAAATACTCACTGCTTGCACGTAATGGGTAGGCACTTTTCCAGGCACTGAAAAAAAAGAGAAAAAAAGTTTCTGCCCTCGTGCAGCCACTATTCCTCCAGTCCTAGTGAATCTTCTTTCCTCCCAGTGTGTTTTTGTCCTTGTAGTACAGTAATTACAGTCTGACTAGAATAATAGACTTGGAACATAAGCCATCTTTATGTCATTACCACCAGGCCTACCACAGTTGCTTTGCACATGGTACATGCCCAACGACTTGTTATTTGTATGAAATACCTTTTAGAATTTGTTTTAAAATGAGACCCGTAACTGTGGTCCCCAGCAAGCATATAAACAGGGGGAACCTTCCATTGTCAGGTACAGGATACAAGTTTAAACATTAGAACAACATGGTTATTAGAAAAAGTTAAGTGGTCTCTGACGTTAATTAGGCCGTGCCTCCTGCCAATCCAGAGCTGCACCAAGTATATCAAGGTGGACATGCTAGGATATGGGCAGGAAGTCTGTGCCCAGGCTCTGCAGCCCCTCAGCCCCAAGACCAGTTTCTCAAGCTGCCTCTGATTTAAAAGCACAGCCAGCTTGGAAGTGGGGAGGTGGTCTGCAGTCTCTGCTCACTTCCTGCTGGTCTCTGGCCCACTCCACAGACCTGTCTCCCATTTTGCCACTTTTGAGAAGGCTCTGCTGGAAACAGATGTGTGTGTGTTATAGCTAATGGGGGTGGGCATCCTGCTATTTTTGTGCATTCTGTCCAGTGTTAGGGAGTCTGGGGTCAGCACTCATCAACTGGGATGCAAAAAAATGCCAGTCTTCAACTCGCAGTTTTTTAAAGTCACGTAAGTTCCGAATTTAACACATCACTAAGTGTTATCTTGGAAGGCTCAATACTGGCTCATCCCCCGCCAAGAACTCTCTGTTGTCAACTTAAGGGAACGGCCAACAAACTTCCTTTTTTGTGGCACTTTGCTACTAAAGATATGTTCTTCATAAAGTGTCTTACTGCTGTGGGACTGTGGGTTGCTTCAGAAAGGATGCACTGTGTCCTTGCCTCATTTAAATCCCCTACTGCAGTGGTTCTCAAACTTTTGGTCTCAAGACCCCTTTCCACTCTTAAAAATGATTGAGGTTTCTAAAGAAAAACTGTTTATGTGGGATATATCTATTGATATTACTAAATTAGAAATAAAACCAGGAATTTTCAAACATTTACTTACAAAACCATTAACAATAAGATTAATAATCCCCTTATTGCATGTTAAAGCAAATAACATGTTTTTATGAAAAGTAATTATGTTTTCCAAAAAATATTTAGTGATAAAGTGGCATCGTTTTACATTTTTTTGCAAATCTCTTTAATGTCTGGCCTAATAGAAAGCAACTGGATTCTTGTGTCTGCTTTTGCAGTCTGCTGTGATCGTACATATCATATGGCCTCTGGAAAATGTCATTGCACATCTGTGAGAGGGTGAGAGTGGAAAGGGCAAAAAATATGTTAGTATGTTATAAAAACAGTGTCAAGCAGCAAACTCCCTGGAGGGGATTTGAGACCCCAGGGGGTTCCTGGACCACACTTTGAGAACCACTGACGTATAGAGCTTAGTGTGGTTCCTGGCACTGTGCTGGGCAAGGGGACAGAACAGTGAACAAAAGGGACACATCCTGTGCCCTCCTGGACCTTACAGACTGTTATGGGCTGAATTGTGTTTCCCCATATTCTTATGTTGAAGTCATAACCACCATTACCTCAGAATGTGACCTTATTTGGAGGTAAGGCCTTTACAGAAGTAATCAATTTAAAATGGGGTCATTAGGATGGTTCCTAATCTGATGTGACTGGTGTCCTTTTAAAAAGAAGCAATTGGAACACAGAGACAGACATACATAGAGGAAACACGATATGAAGTCACATGGAGAAAGTGTCATCTGTACACCAAGGAGAGAGGCCTCAGGAGAACCAGCCTTGCCTGCACCTTGACCTTGAACTTCCAGCATCCAGAGCTGTGAGAGAATACCTTCCTGTTGCTTAAACCACCCAGTGTGTGGTGTTTTGTTTTGGCAGCCCAAGAACACTGATACCCAGACTGTGTACTGAATATTGAAACTGGATTCAAGGCAGTAATCAGGCCCCTGCTCCTGCCTGGAAGAAAACTCAGCAACCAGAAAAGAGCCAGCCTTTGTTAACAAGGGACGCAGTCTACAGAAAGAGCTCAGAGAACTGGAGTTCTCCATAGGCAGGCACAGCCCCTAATGGTTCTTCTAAAAGCCCCCTTCCCACAATATATTTATAATTTCATTTAAAGAGGAAATAGCCAGTCATTTGCATCACTGCTCCGGCTCAGCACCCTCACTGCAGTGCAATGAGCAGAAGGGCTGATGCTATGGCCACTGTTGCTACCCAGAGCTGCTCAGGCCTGCAGTCCCATGCCGGGTGGCCATCCACAGGCTAACAGTGATTGACAGGTGGGGGAGTACTTTGGTTCTGTTATTCTTTGTGAGTGCCACAGGTCAGTTTCCCTTTTTAGGGGCTGAGTGCAGGAGAGGCTCAGGAAGGTACTTCCTAAATGTGCCACGTTATACTATTTGCAGACTGAATGAAAAGCTCACTTTCTGAGCTCCCTGTTTTTATCTGTGATGGTGAAGAGACATTCCCATTGCATGGAGGTAAAGGATAGCTGTAAATATTATTAGGTGTGGCCTTTGGTATACACGTCATGCATAATATATGCATTCTGATCACATTTAGTTTTGAAAATAATAAAATTTAAAAGGTAGAAGGAATTTTCTTTGCAGAATCCTGATGAGGTGGAAAATATTAGTGCAACTCAGGAAGAAAACAATTCCTGGGCTTTTAGCCAAGACAGCGAGAGAGGCTCCCATTTGTCTCTGAGTCGACACCCAGGTCCTTGCAAGGCTCTGCCCGCCAGGCTTGCCTGGCCCACCTCCTTGCCCTCTAATAACACTTCCTCCCTAGCTGTCCCTGTTTCCATCGTTCCACACTCCACCCCTAGTGCCCACCTCTGGCCTGGAAGGCTTAATTCCCAGGAACCCACTAATCATGCCCTCACCTCCACGAGGACCGCCCTGAGCAGTCTCTGTTATCAACACCACTCCACTCCTCGTCTCCTAAACCTGCTCGCCTGCTCTGCCTTCTTTCCTTGCACTTACCACCTTCTAACCCAGCTCTCAGAACTCAACATGCACTCACTTCACCTTGTTGATCCTGTTAAATGTGGATTCTGATTGAGTAGCTCTGGGGTGGGGACTGGGATTCTGCACATCCAGCCAGGTCCCAGGTGATGCTGCTGCTGCTGGTCTGGAGTCAGATTGAAAAACAAGGTTCTAATTTACTCTATAAGTTATTGATGGATTGACTGATTGATTTTAAAAGTTGTCTATTGCCTGCACTTGCTAGAATCTAAGCCTTAGGTAGATAGGAATCCTTGTGTCTTTTTGGTCACTCGTGTAACCTAAAAGCACCTGGAAGAGTTCCTGGAATACAAAAGGTGTTCAGTGCATATTGTTCAACCTACGAGTAAGTGAATGTTCTCATTCCTGGCAGGCACATGTGATTAGAGTGGAGACTAGAAATGACCTTCCTGTGAGGCAGACTTCTGAACCTCTTTGAGTAAAGGTATCTCAAACCCACCTGACTTATCCCACACTCTGTGGTGTGGAGTGGCCCAGTCTTTAGGGTGATGGAAAGGGTTCTGCTGGCATGGAAATTCTAACTTCAGGTTTTCAGAGTAATGGAAGCAAAAGTGATTGCTGTGTTGTCTGGGAAGGTGTGATATAAAATTGTTCCCAAAGTAAACCCTCGTGGTGGTCATCTCCTTGGATTGTTCCGGAGTATGTGGGCAGGAAGTCAGGCACCACCTTAAAAGCTATGCCAGAGGTAAAGCTTGCACTTGAAAACAGCACCTCGTCTGTCTTGGAACTTTCCCTCTTGAGTTTGTCTTTATCCTCCAGGAATTACACATATGAGGTCTTGTGTCACTCTGGAAAGAAGTTGGAAAAAACCTAACAAGTTATTAAACAGCCACCCTGACCCCTCTAAGGCAGTTTCATGCTTGAAATGAAACGGGCTGTGCTTGGAGAGAGTGCCGAGGTCACTGGGTGGCTCATGTCTGGTGGCTTGGATGAAATGGTACCTGGTGAGAGAGGTGGCCAAGGAGAGCCCATGGAGGAAAACAGACATTTAGGGAATGAGAGAAATAGGAGGGTGGTGAAGGGATGGGAGATGGAGTTGTCAGTGAAAGAGGAGGAATGGTAAGGGTGTTGAGGCCAAAGAAAAGAGCGTTAGAGAAGGAGAGAGGGGCCAATTGCATTGGTTGCCTTGAGTCGGTATCAAAGGGACTGGCTGGGAGTATAGATTCCATGGAGCTGCAGAGAGGTCACTGCTGGGCTTGGTGGGGTGGTGTCGGAACCAGACTGCAAGGTTTGAGGAGCAAGTGGGAGACAAGAATTCAGTAATGAGTCATAAGATATTTATTTAAGTATGGCCATGCTTTGGTCTCATGCGTTACCAGCTGCCACCCCCACCCACTGGCACCCAGACCAAAACACATATACTCTTTTTCTTGAAAGCAAAGTATGAAGGTTAGAGACATTGATGTGAATGAAAATAAAGCAAACAGTTGAGAGATCTTGGATAAATATTGGATATTTTTATTGGATAAATATTGCGGAAGTGCATTGTTATTGTAGAAATACTGAATCAGCTTCAGATTCATTAATAAAAATCCAGCCTCAGATGTCAGGGCCCATGGGAACCTGTGTGGCCACCACTTCATGGAGGCTTTTAGAGAAGCCAGAGAGTTAGGTGGTTTGGTCTGCTTGTTTTTGGATCAAGAGCTTACAGTTAAGATTCTACCATGGCTTCCCAATTTCCAGGTGCACAGTTCTTTACACCTTTTTGTGATTTTAAAATTAATTTAAAGTGCATCTGTGTTTACAAATACATAGTGACAAGTACAAGCCCACTAGATTGGAAGACAGGGAATGCACATTATCTTCCATTTGGGCTCAGCTGCTCTTTTAAGTAGATGTAGCCCCACATGACACCCCCAGAGAGCTCACTGTGCAAGTTGGATCGGTGGGCAAATTAGAGCCCCTCTTGCTCTGAAAGTAGGTAGCCCTGCTCAGGCCACAGAGCCTGGCGGGCACGGGTCACTGCTCACCTCTCCACCTCAGCAGCAGGTATATTTCTGCAACGCAGGACCTGCACAGTGATGCACCACAGCACTGAGCCCTCGAAACTTCCTCCTCCTCCTGGAAAAGATGGGTAGACATGGGCATCCACAGCTCTGCTGCCTCCACAGGGATAAAGTGTCATAAGAAAAGAGGTCCCTAATAAGGAGACAGTCTACAGACTAAGGTTTAGACTGTGTGTGGGCATCATTAAGATTTCAGGCCACTAAGCTGTTCTGCAGGTCAGAGTGGTTTGGGTATGAATGATTCTACAGATTTTTAGAGAGTATTTTGGACTTCCAAAGTAGACACATTTACAGAGGGGCTCAAGCCAGATGCAAAGAGAGCCTCTGTTGAGTATGATATATGTATGTGTAGTTTGAAAATGTTGGACAAGTTTACAGTGTATAACTCAAATGTATTAGGCTTTGAGGTCAACGCTGCAAGAGTCATAAAAGTCAAGTCTCGCTGGCAACCGGCTTGTTGGTGCTTTAAAAGTGTTACGATGTTGGGTGCACCCCAGTGCTCATCTACATCATAGGAGAAGGATGAACTCAGCGTGTAGCACTGACAAAGGGCTGTGACACCCTGGCTCCTTGGTCCCCTTCCTGTGCAGCAACCCGGGCAGATTTATGTGCTGGAAAGTCTTCAGCAAAGCACAGGCTTAGCCTCCCAGCCCCAGGGAGAAAGGCATCATCATTCACCGAGCCGAAGTGTGAGCTTGGCAAGGAACAGACCCTCGCAGTGGGTGAACCATGGCAGCATCTAAGAGAACAAAAATGTCTGTGTTCATGTCTGCTTTATACAGTGTGTGCCAATAATTATTTGGGGATGGGGCTGACAAGGAAAGGAAAGAGGCTTCCAGAGCACCATGTGAATAGTGGGGATTTCATCCATGTGCTCCTCTCTCTGCCAGAGTGCTAGTGTCTGCAAGACCTTTAGTGAGTAGAACCATCTTTTATTATTCTGATGTGCTTTATGTACAGAACAGCCAACGTGTAGTTCTGTGCAGGAGATTATATCCTAGCCACACTTGAAGATGTGAAACCAGCTCTCAGGGCATTGACTGACTTCTCACCATCAGCACGGAAGAAGATATCCACAGGGACAAGGGAAATTAAAATCTGGGGCAGCGTGGAAAGAGGCTACAGCTAACATCTAACCAGTGCACAAAGGCGATTTTCAGCAACACTATCTGTGATAGATTTCTATCTTAGCCATACATCTGCTTAAAGATGGAGAAGGTACAGCTTGCAGGCTGGCCGTGGCTGGAAGAGAATGCCACAGTTAAAGAAAGTAGATTTCATTTTGGTGCAAGAAGGGACCTTATGAAACATCAGTAGAGCAGACCCTCATTTAACAGATAAGGAGACTGAAGCCTGAACCGTGTGGGATGCTGAGTGGCTGAGCTGGGTAAGGAGATGGATCCGGACCCAGTTATCTCTGCTGTTGTGGCAATTTCTTAATGTTCCATCCTGACACTTGGATGTGAAATCTGGTAGGACACACCCATCTGGGGGAACACGTGAATTCTTTAAAAAATTAAGGCTCTTTTAACACCCCCTTCTTTGGGGAAATTTTGGATTGAAAGTTTGAAGGCAGGAGATCGATACCTGATGAAAATTAGCCAAACTAGAGACAGAATTATAGGTGGAGGCCAGGACATCTGCTGCTCCTGTCCTCTGCTTGCCAGTGCTTTCCATTGTGCAAGAATTTTCTCATGAATAAAATTCCTGGAATTTTATTGAAAACAATGAATCCATGTGTCAGAGATTCGCAGATGAGACACATTCCAGATGTGCAGCACACTGTATTTTTAGCGTCTAAGTGGGTTTAAAAAGGCCAAACCTAAAGCTGCCTGTTTTTCATGGAGCTTCCTCTGAAGATGAGAAGAATGATGTGCCATCCCACCCTGGGTGTTGAGAAGGACTGTTCCAATAGAGGGAAATGCAAATGACCTTGTTCTTCTGTGAGCTTCGGGGTGCTATCTGAGCAGCCTTCATGCCTCCTGAAACCTGAATCACCTAAATCCCTACCTGGATTGTAAACTTCAAAAATCAGAAGGGTAGAATGGTCCCGTGAGCTTCTTAGTAAGGCCGCTATAGAAACACTTTCTTGTACAAGTTTATTGAAAACCCCAACAAGTTTTAGGGAAAGTTAAAATAAAAAAACTTCATGGTTCCCACATCCAGGAAGAGAAGACTTTTCTCCAGGAATTTGAGGAGTCACCGGAATCAGTTGTGTGCCATGTGCTATTCTAGGGAAAAAAGTAGAGATTATCAGAACATGGCATATTCATTCATTCATTCATTCATTCGTTGGCTTATTAGATAGATATATCCAACAGCAGGCCAGAGACTATACCAGGATCCATCTCTTCCTGTGCATAGCTTTTATTTAATCGACATCAAACTCATGTAAGAATTACAACCATAAACTCACAAAAACTGGACCAGGAACCAAAAAGGCTAAATCACATGGAACCAAAGTGATAGATGTGTTCTTAAAAATGAAAAAAAAAAAGGTGCTAGATTGCTAGATTATTCTACTCCTCCTCACATTAGGTAGATGTAGGATTTTAAAATTCAGTTACTTAAAAAGAATAAGTGACTCACTTGCTTGCAGGAGGCTATGTAATTTTCCTGGCATGTTGCTTGTAAGAGTAATATGCCTAGAAATGGATAATTCTGCCTTTAGCCACGTGGAGACTTTGAGTCACGTTGACTTTCTATAATGTGATAATAATTTAAATGCAGTGTTAAGGTGTATAAAACCTTTTACATGCACAAGCTCATCTGGCCCGTTTAACCACCCCAGTGGGAGCTGAGCAGCAGTTATCAGCAACACCTTTATAGTAACTGAGACTCCACAAGGAAGAGGCAGCACTTATTGAACTTGAACATGTACCCAGCTCACCTGAGGATGTTGTTAATACAGTGGATTCTGATTCGGGGGAGGTGGGACGCCCAGAATCTGCATTTCTAACAAGTTCAATCTTGGAACTGGAAGGGGTTACAGAGGTGATACAGAGATCAAGCACAGACTCCAGCTTCAGACTCAGATCTTCTGATCCCCAGTCCACTGCTCCTGGGCTCCACCAGGCTGCCTCCTGCCTTGTGGTGTGTTTCCATGTTTATCCTAAATTTAGTGATAAAATGTGAAAATAAAATATACATTTCTCATCTCAAATGAATTATTTGAAACTAGATACATATAAGGAAAAGGCTTTTGATGAGTGTTCTCTTAGTATTGTGTAACAATAATTAGACAAATAAAAACATGCGTCTAATGGCAAAAGTGGAGACGGTCCTCCACGCAGAAAGATCTAAAAAAATGTGATTGCATTCTTTGACCTCACTCGCATCTAAAACACACAAACAGGGTGTTTTCACACGTTTTACACTTTTTGTTCATCTCCAAAGGAGGAAAATGAACTGTTGGAAGAGGGGGTAAAGTGTTTCTTTGCAGGAGAAGAAAAGAAGCTGTAACATCATAGACACATTGTTTCTTAAATTAATTACTAATGATCAAAATGACCTTTTCCAAACTAAATAGTCCCAGCTCATTCTCCTTTGAAATGCATTTGAAGAACATTTTGCGTAGCACCAAGAAAGTAAAGAGAAGAGTTGTTTTAAAATTATATTGGTTGGGTTTCTTAATTTCCCAAGGTTCATTTAAATATAGCTTTCATTATGTGGAACATAACTATTTTTTTCTTTGAAAATTTTCGACAAAGCTCCAATGTTTCACAATACTTCTAGGGTTTCTGCTTCCCAGGTGAATGCTTCTCTCTTCACTTTGGAAAAACTCATTTTCTAGTAAGCCTTATTTTTTTCATAGGTTGCCTAGCCCTATAGCATCCCTAGGTTAAGCCTGCATGGATTTAAGGTAAAACCCTGCAGTAATGTACACCATGATAATATGACTGCAGACATATCATCAATGGCGATTAGCTCTCATACTCCTGGAGCTACTGGTTCAGCCCATTCATTTCACAAAGAAATGTGTCCCTTCATTTGGATGTGATAAAAGTTTCTAGCCCCACTGACAGCATTATGATGTGGCTGTAACATCACTTCATGACTTAGTTGTATGGTTCATATGAGCATCAACAAACATGTGATGTTAAGAAACTATTTTGATGCTAGGAACACACATAGAGAGGAGCCTGCCCTGAAAATGGTTGTATTTTCACAGAGGCTGGGTCAAGGGAGAGGTCTGTGAGCAGAGAGAGTTGCCTTGGCCAGCTAGGTCTGCTCAGTGCCCATGAAAGATCGAGTGAGTTCAGAGCAGGGAGATGGGGCTGAAGGTCACAAAGAGCAAGGTTTCCAGCTAAGTCTGTTCTGACAGATGTGCTGAGGGAGGGCAAGACACCCTCTAGGACGAGAAAGGAATAAGCAGAGGCAAAGAGGCAAGAATTCAGGTTCTCTGTATTATTTAGGCAACACCTGCCCTAGTGGGTATGCTTAAAGATAGGAATTGTGAAAGTCCTCTAAATGTATAGGATACACTTAAGAATATTTAGAATAGAATATGTATCTTTTTATTATTTATTACAATATGTCTCTGTGTGTATTTTTATATATGCATGTATACATGTCTGTGTGTATATTACACATGCATGTATGTATTTGTATATGTGTGCACATGTGTATGTATGTATTTGCATACCTGTGTGTATATGCACGTGTGTGTGTTTGCATGTATGTATGTATCTCCACACCAGACCTGGGTCTCAATCTCTCAGCATCGGGCTGGTATTAAGAGTTGTAAGTTGATACTGAAATGATACCATATTGGAGAAATACGGTCTTTAGATGGACTTCATTTGCCTATATCCATTTTTCCTTTGAGGTTAATCCAAGATTTTTTATATTTTTGAAGGACTAAAATAGCAATGTGTTAAATTGGAAAAATGTGAAGACAAAGCTAGATGGTGCATTTAAAATATGTTGTAAATGTTTCCTCCTCTGAAGAATTAAGGAAAGAAACTAATATCAAGAAGGGGCAGAAATGATCACACTCAGCTTGACCAGGCATCTTTAACTCACAACGTTTGACTTTTTGTGTGTGTTATAATGAAAAGACACACTGGTCAGGTGAAAGTTCTTGTTGCATGGCTATAGCAGAATTGCAAAGGTACACATTTAGAATAAAAATTCCTGAAGGACTGGTGCATTTCTGTTGGGCAAATGGTGGTGGTGGTAAAGCTTTCTCTGGGCGCATTGGTCATTTTGTATTGCTTTTTCCTCTCCCAAATGTGATTAGGCACTAGACTTTCCAGAAGCATCTACTGCATGTGCTCTGCCTTGAAGAGAAGCTATAAACAATAGAGCTTGAGATAGCCTAATAGTCTTTCAATATCATTAGGTCTGCAGACATCCACTAAAGGCCACCAAAGTGTCACAGCTCCATCCTATTTATAAGTGGTGTTCCTACCTGCCCTATTTTTCCTGTGTATTATTCGTTAAGAAGAGACAGATGTCCACCTGCAGTAAGCACACCCCAATACATGGCCATATCTTTGGGCCTGAATAATTTGATCAACTAAAGAAGAGAACAGGTTCGTTGATTTAAACCATTGTATAAGAAATAATTAAATGTATCTGGGACCCATCACTGCAGACCCCTTAGGCTCACAGAAGAGCATGTCGTGCTTAGAAGTTTCCTTACTGGTTTCCAGGAGGCTGTCTGCTGAATCTTCTGGTCCTTTATTCCATTCTGGATCCTGGGGTTCTGGACATTTATCCCCTCATTCTTCTTGCACCTCTTCTCTCTGCCAGCCTCTCTCATTCTAAGTGGTTCCATCTCTTACCTATGAAAACATCTCTGTTATTTCCAAGCCATGACAACACAAGGCATTGAAGGACTCTGCCATGTGACCTACCTTAATCCAACTTCTTCCTTCTAATAACACCAGATAGTGGCTCATGTGCAGCCTTGGGGAATGATTCCATCAGAAGCACAAATGCTACTCTCACCTGGTCCTAAATGTTGATGTGACTTCCCTAATCCTGCGTTCTCATCTATGGGTGGGAATGACAACTGACCTATGGGACTATTCTCAAGATTAAATGGCCATATTTCATAATATTTAGGATGCCATTGGTGGTAAAACATACCATTATTGTATCTGCCAGAGGAGAAGAAACACTACCAATAAACTAGGATATGCCATTGATTATAAGATGCACCCAGATTTTAGAGCTGGTAAAATGTGAAAAATGGTGTATCTTAGAATCAACAAAGTAGGATTTTAGAGGGCACTGAATGCAAAGTGTTCAACAAGGTAAACTGGTTAATTATATGATGGATGAGCTGTTTATGAAAGTGGCTAAAAGATATCTCACCCTTCACAGTGTGAGGAGCTACATGTGTACCAAGATCTGCTTAGTTATGTGTAAGAGAAACTTACAGAAGAGTTTTGTACTGGATTGTAACAGGATGAGAACTCTGAGTGAAAAGGCATCTGTTGATTTAAGGTGACATTGCCTTCCTGAAGTGGACAGTCTCCACAATGTGTCATGAAAGCAAGGACTTCATTGAGATTTTTTTAAAGCATGACCATGATTCTAAAATGCTTGTTCCACTTAGTTTTTCCATTTGTTGTTCATAATTGTATTAGTCTGTGTTTGTGTTGCTATAACAGAATACCTGAGACTGGGTAGTGCATAAGGAAAAGAGCTTATTTGGCTCACAATTCTGGGACAGCTGCATCTGGCATGGGCCTCAGGCTGCTTCTACTTACAGCAGAAAGCAGCAGGCAGTAGAGGGTACAAGCAGATCACATGGCAAGAGGAAGCAAGAGAGAGAGGGGAGGTGCCAGGGTCTTGTAAACAACTAGCTCTCATGGGAACTAATAGAGTGAGAACTCACTCCCTACCCCCATGCCCCAGAGTGAGCATTAATCCATTCATGAGGGATCTGCCTCCATAACCCAAACTGTTCCCAACACTGTCACATTGGGGAGCAAATTTCCACAAGAGTATTGGGGGACAACACATCCAAACTCTATCAATAATTATCAAATAATTGTGACACATAAGACTTGAGGAAACTGAAGGTTGATCTGCTACCCCAGTTCCTCGGAGGTCGTAGTTCTGGCTGTCTTGCTAATTTTTGAAAACCACGCGAAGACCATTTCCCTCTGGGCCTTTCACTTGCTCCAGCTGTGAAAGAAGTCTGGTCATTCTTTAAGACTTTCTCATTTTCAACACTTTCCCACTCCCAGATTTTCAAGAAACTTTAAGTATGATAGATGCTCTGTATTAACAATGTGATATTTTTATGAACCTTGGGGATCACAAATTAGAAACAAGGAATGGTCTTCATATGTTACTGGTGTGTTCAGTATTCAAATGAAGTAATACACACCATAGTCCTAATACAACAGTACCTTTTGTTTGGGGGCAATTTGCTTAAAATTATGTGTTTCTCATAAGTTCATAAAAAATGGCCTTGGTAGACTGCCACTTGCCACATGGGAATATCCCAACTTTCCTGGAGCTGCAGGAAAAACACCCACACACTGGCAAACACCGATCTAAAGTTCAGATCTTTTTATAGTAACATAGAGGCAGGCATATTAAATTATTATGCCACATTTCTGCCAGGTTTTGACTTTTCAAAAATTCTGTTATAAAACAACCAAAGTAGTTCTCAAGCCCTGCAGCTTGCTGAAGAGTCTGAAAGCATAATCTATATGTGTTAACTAAGGCATCTGCCAACACCTTGGGCAGGCAGGCAGGTAGCAAGGTGAGTAGATGAGATTGCCACACTACATAGGAGAGCAGTCAGGCATCAGGAAGACAGGGACTTTATCAGTCAAGGCCAGGAAGAGTCTCTCTTGGAGCTGGGGCTGAGGATCTCATGTGTTCCTGGTTACCAGCCTGCGTTCAGCACTCCTTTCTGGTTTTAATCCTGTTGGGCTAGATCCTCTCTCTCCTTTGAAGTCCCAGGGCTGCTGGGCAGGGAGAATCCTATGCCTTAGCCTTTGTCATTCATACTTTAACTGAAGAGATGATGAAACCTGCCTGTAGCTAAGTCCAAGTGGGGGACCAAAGACTTGCTGTGGGTCTGTAGCTTGGTTTTCTTCTGAAGAACAGTGTTTAGTGATCATTCTTACTGAAGTAGGTCTCTGAAAACTATCTTTCAGCTTCTTTTTTACTCCCCCTAATTGTTAAAATGTGTTACATTGTCATGCGTGTGTGTGTGTGTGTGTGTGTGTGTGTATGTGTGTGTGATTTTGTTTGTTTCCTTTTCCTGAGCTGTACTTAATTCTAGGTGTTTGGCAGCCTTTGTTTAGTTAGAATCATCTGGGGGCATACTTTTTTTTTACTGCTCTGTCTTTTCACAGTGTGGACTGTACTTCACTCCTTTTGAAATGTTTATCCTGAAGCTTCCTCATTTTTAGGATTTTTTCTCTCTCATGAACTGAGTGGTTGCTTTTGATATTCTGAATTATATCACCTTCCTCATTTTTGTGCAATATTAACTTTGAGAAGAATTTTAAGATATAAAGATAGAATATGTACCTTCCCTATCTCTAGCACTTGTAAGGTTTTTTCCCCCTCGATTGATCTCAATTAACTGATTCTTTTTCTTTAGAAAACCATGTGCTAAAATAATACTTTGCTAGATGTGAGAATGTATTCCTTCCCCTACAACCTCACACTTAAGCCTCATTTTAGTTCTAATATTTTGATTTTTTTTTTCAATCTTATGCTATATTCACTTGGTCATTGGCTTTGTTTGCAAGAATATCTTACTTTATCTTGGGGAGATATTAATATTATAAAGTTATTGCTTTTTTCTTGTTGTAGTTCTTCTTTTATTTTGTAATTTAAAATTTAGCCTGTTCCATGTACATAACCTGTTTTTGCCAGTTTCTGATATAAATCACACATTTGTTCGTGTTTCTCATCATCAGTGAGCCAAAGCTAACATTACATAGTATGTTATTTCCCTCCAACCCTTGGTTGAGTCTGCAGGCCCAGGAAGGGAGGAGGGACCGCCGTCTGCCTTGTTTTCTGTTCTGAGTGTGTAAGACCATTCTACTCAATGCCGCTATGGGAAGGGAGTATCTGTTGTGCAAAAAATATTTAAGAAGCTTTCATTTTGGACTTCATTAATTAGCATGACTACACTTAGTCTATGGTGCTGGTTTTCCTTTCAAACCCAATATCTGTGAGTGTAAAGTTCTTAGATTTGCTCACTTAGTTGTGGCCAGAAGAAAGCCATGGAATTCAGGTTCCCCGACATCTGGGATGCCCGTTTCTACACACTCGGCTTCTGTGCTGCTGCCTCGTGTTAGTTGTTTGTTGATATGCTGATTTTGCTGTATATTCAGGATGCCTTTCCCCTCTTGTGCCTGATTCCAGGTCTCTGGCAGGCCCAGCTCATCCTTCTGTAGATTTTGCATCACTGTTTAAACTCCAGGTGTAGTCTTTCCCGAAGTGTCACAGGCCGTAATTCTAGGGATGCTGAAGATGTTGGCAGGGGGTTCTATACGCACAGACACCTGGTCACCACTTGAGAGCTGAAGCTCTGAGGTTGTTCCTTTTGACTCTTCCTTCTCACCGATTCACAGTACAAAGCGGTAAAGAAGCCATGCACAGGAAGCCAGGAAAAGATGTGATCCTTGGGTAGGTGGGGCGCAGAGCGTGGCAGAGAATAGACTGGCTTGGGAGGGGTGCTTTGTGCAATTACATGTGTTTCCTAAATGTTCTGATACTTCTGGGGAGGGAGGGAGGACTCCACCTCAGAAAGGCTGCTTTGTAAGGCTCTAGGACAGATGGGGAGCAGTAAGACTTTTCCTTACTGAAAAGTCAACTCAAACAACGAGAAGGGAGTGCTAACTGAAACACTTACCTCAAACCAAAAAATGTGAGAAGGGCATCATAGGGTTGTGGAGGCAGGGGGCAGAGGATAAAACACAAGTCAGTTCCCTCAGTAATTCCTTGGTGGCTCTTGGCCAGCTTATTCAAGATTAGAACTGGACCTTTTTGGATCTCAGACTTCTCATTTGGAAATGAGAAGTTTGGACTGGAAAGTTTTCATGGTACCCCACCCCCCACACCCCCAACTCAGGCTCCAAAGATCCACTTTTTAAAAAATTTGTGGCCCAACCAGCATTTGCTTCTGTCTAGTTCACTAGTTGATAGCGATAGTAAGGACGCCAAAGGACTGAAATGAAGACGAGCTCTCACACAGACTTTTTTTTTTCTGCTGTAGAAACCAATCTTGGATTGTCTCACAGTCACTCTGTGCGGTTGCGGCACAATGTATTATTCAAGTAGTTGAAATTTCCAAATCACATCTGCCTTTGCTGATTTGGCTATAGAACATAAACACAGCCATAAGCTAACCACTTGTTTCACTTAAAACCACAGAAAAACCATCCAACAATGACAAAATTTTATTTCTTCTCACCAAATCATGCAAAAAAGCAAAGGTATTAATAAAAAGTAAGTGCAGGGAGAGCTAGTCGGTGATCCAGATATTTTAAACATCCTGGTATTTGGAGGCATCTGGATAATTCACAGCTTTTTTTTTTTTTTTTTTTTTTT
>NW_007732487.1:58031-59442 GCF_000696425.1 Galeopterus variegatus | reverse complement strand
AAACCTGGTGTTTGGGGGGGTCTGGGTAATTTTCAGCTTTTTTTTTTTTTTTTTTTTTTTGGTTCATTTATCATCCAGATGTTTGCCATCATGGAAGCACCATTTGAAGCTCTATTTCAGCTAATAACTTAGAGTGGAAAAATTCGTGTCTCTGTCTGCTTGTCCTTTGGCACTCCATTTCCCGTGCTCTCTTCTTCTAAGTGCCTCTTCCTCAGAATCTCCTGGGAATGTGGCAATTTTGCCAGATGCGTAGGTGCTAGCCTTCACGTTTCCTTTTTTAATCTTCATGACCGTTCTGTACCCCATCTGCTTGAATTATAGATTGCATTTGTCAAATAATGACATATGCAATTGGATGTCTTCTAAAACCTTTGAAATTCAACTTCCTTGAGTTGAGATTAAAGTGGGTATTAACTGCCCTGTTGCAGTCAAGCCTGGTATGCTTTGAGACCTGCATAAAAGTTTTTCTAGGCCGGCCAGTTCCAACTCTTATGGTCTGGAAGGAAGAAAACAAGGTACTTTTTTCTTCTGAAAGGTAGAAATGGATGCCATAAAAACTACCTAAAATCTGGTCACATTTAGAAATGACTCTGAAGTTAGCAACTTTTAAAAACATGACTGTCATTGGAGTGTCCTGAATATGTGTTTCTTTGGGCATTCAGGAAGCGTTATCAGTTGTGAGTGAGGATCAGTCCTTGTTTGAGTGCGCCTACGGAACACCACACCTGGCCAAGACGGAGATGACTGCCTCCTCCTCCAGCGACTATGGACAGACATCCAAGATGAGCCCACGTGTCCCTCAGCAGGACTGGCTGTCTCAACCTCCAGCCAGAGTCACCATCAAGATGGAATGTAACCCTAGCCAGGTGAATGGCTCCAGGTAAGGAGACTGCTGCCCCCATTCTCCCTGCCCTCCTGTCTCCTATCCCTTGAAAGGCACAGTGGAAGTGAGGTTCAGTCCTCCAAAGGCTGTGTGAGAAGCAAGGCCATCGAACGGTAAAACTGGGCAACGCTGAGAAAATGTGTTCTCCAGTGGTTTGTGTTGAGGATAGAGGTTGTAAAACCGGTAGAATATTTACCAAGAACTCTCTTTGAAGATGTGGTGTTCATTTCCATTTCCCAGGCTTGAGGGCTCTGCACGAGGGGAGCCTTGCTCACATATGGCAGAATTCATTTCTGAGGTTTTATTGCCTGGAAAATAATGCTGTGTTATGTTTTTATGGAGGGAGAGTGTCAGCTAGTGGCCAGGCAGTGCAGCATATGTCCAAGCCATTTGGATTTGTTAATGGAGCTCCTTCATAAGCTGCCCATGTCCACCCCGTTCTTCTATCCCTCCTGTCCCCTTTTCTTAATGCATGCTGTTTTCTTCTTAACTTACACTTAAAGCCAAGCTCCAATGCCTTCCATAATT
>NW_007732487.1:13659-57793 GCF_000696425.1 Galeopterus variegatus | reverse complement strand
AAAATGTGTTCTCCAGTGGTTTGTGTTGAGGATAGAGGTTGTAAAACCGGTAGAATATTTACCAAGAACTCTCTTTGAAGATGTGGTGTTCATTTCCATTTCCCAGGCTTGAGGGCTCTGCATGAGGGGAGCCTTGCTCACATATGGCAGAATTCATTTCTGAGGTTTTATTGCCTGGAAAATAATGCTGTGTTATGTTTTTATGGAGGGAGAGTGTCAGCTAGTGGCCAGCCAGTGCAGCATATGTCCAAGCCATTTGGATTTGTTAATGGAGCTCCTTCATAAGCTGCCCATGTCCACCCCGTTCTTCTATCCCTCCTGTCCCCTTTTCTTAATGCATGCTGTTTTCTTCTTAACTTACACTTAAAGCCAAGCTCCAATGCCTTCCATAATTATTAACTTTCCTGAGTTTGTCATGAAAATGCAGCTGTCATGTAGAATGTATTACCACAGGCAGAACTATCCTGGGCACTCAAGAGCATTTTATTAGAGGTAGTTTTGAAACATAAAATTACTTTCAATTGTGATATAATATCTCATGTATATTCAGGAAAAAGAGTATAAAATACCAGGACAAATTTCTCTTCTATGTTGCATAATCTATATTTCTACATAGAGTCAAAGAACAGCTCCCATTTTCTAGTGCTTTACTGTACACAAAGCCTTTTCACATCTGACAGCTGTCAGTCCTCCACGCAGCTCTGGGAGCAATGTTTGTCCCTGTTTGATGGATGAGGAAACTGATGATCAGGCATTTTCTGGCTAACCCAAAATCACCACTTAAAGGGACTCAGAATTTGGATTTAAACCAGGGGTGTTTGACTGCACACCCAGAACGTTTTCCACTCCTTTGCAGCTATCACAGGGCCTTTTTGTTGTATGTATGTTTTAATGCTAAATGCATTTATTGTAAGTGTCATGTTTTATAAGCACTGGGAACCATTGCGTCAACCCCTAATTTGGAGTTAATGAAGGTGCCAAGTCACAGTGCCTTAGTGGGAACGTCAACAAAGAGGCTGGATGTGCCAAATAGGGAGATGAGAGATGCCAGAACTTTCCTTGACTCTGAAAAGTCAGTTTATTTGTGTGTATCTAGCTTCTTGTTAAATATGAGAATAACCCTGATGTCAAATATTGCTATGACATAGGTCCTTTAAGTGGATTTCAAGGTGTCTTGGAGCTCATCAAGAGATGAACTCCTAGGGCCGGCCCGGTGGCGCACTGCTACAGTGTGTGAGCGTGGTGCTCCCGCCGAGGGTTCGGATCCCACATACAGACCGGTTCCCGCTCACTGGCTGAGTGAGGTGTGGGTGCAACACTGAGGGCTGCGATCCCGTTGCCGGTCCCGGTCTGGTACGGGCGCGACATTGAGGGTTGCAATCCGTTGCCAGACACGAAAAAAAAAGACAAAAAGGAAAAAAAAAAGAGAGATGAACTCCTCAAGTTCTGAAAAGACCTCAATAGAAAATGCAATCATAGGGTCCCATAACGAAGTTGTGCAAGGTTAATAATTACGTGTAAATATTTTACCCATAAATCCTGTCCATCCCATAGAATGTTTCTGAGAGATGAACTCCTCAAGTTCTGAAAAGACCTCAATAGAAAATGCAATCATAGGGTCCCATAACGAAGTTGTGCGAGGTTAATAATTACGTGTAAATATTTTACCCATAAATCCTGTCCATCCCATAGAATGTTTCTACTGATCATTAACTGTAGACATTTCTGAGACTTAGAAGAATGCAATGTAATCACGTTCTGAAGAAAGCAACAGTATTTATGTAGAAGAGTAGTTGGTGGGGCTAAGCTGGAAACACTGAATGGATTCTACTTTGGATGGAGTCATGTAATCCCATTATATGATCCCATTCATGCCAGCATGGTCCTGGTAGAGAGGCAAAGAGCAAGGTACATTTCCAAAGCTTTTCTTCCTAAGAGGCTTATTTCTACCTATAGGAAATACACGTGTATGTGGGGATTATGACAGAGAGAGAGAGAGAAACACCTCAAGCAAAGGGTCACTGAGATGATATCCAGCCAGCAGTCAGCAGAGTGAGCTGTACCCTGTCTGGACTTAGCAAGCCTTAGAAGGGGGCTGAGTGAGGAGACGAGACAGTGAGGCAGAAACAAAAGTTTCTTTTGTTCTCCCTGTGCTACTCCTGAATTTTAAAAGTAAAACAAGCATTCTGCTAGCAGAAGAGGGAACGTGTTTTCCCTGCCAGGAGCCTGTGGCTCCCTTCGGTAGCTGATGTGCTGTCCCCTGCCTCTACTGGCTATCCCGGGCCTTGGGACAAGATGTAGGGCAACTCTGGACCCTGCAGACCCAAGAAAAACACTAGGGCAACAGGGGAAGGGAGACTCTTGGTAGTTCTTCTCTCAGGTAGGTGCTGAGAATCATGCAGGGCCGAGGTTCTTTCTGGAAATGGAATCTTCTTCAGGAGAACCGGACATCTCCCTGAAAGGGAACAAGGGGCACTTGAAGCTCTTCCTCCTCAGGCCTTGCAGAGTCCTGACATCACTCTAAATGCTCCCACTGTAGACTTTCAGTACAGTTCCATGGGGTTTTGGCGGGCGAGAACCAGGTAAAGTCAGCCGTGCTGTCCTCCTCCTCTTTCCAGAGGATTCGAAGGTTGTCGGTTTGGCAAGTGCTGTCCACGAAGAGAGCAAGCATGACTCCATCCACCTTAGATCCAGGTGCATGTGCATCTGGGATGGAGAATGGCAGGCCCTGTGGGAAAGAGGCCCCCTGCCAAGCTTTGAGGTGCCCAGTGATGATGCAGGTGTCACCCGTCACAAAGTGTCACCATTCCCCACCCCCAGGAACGTTCCAGGGAGACAGGGGGTAGCAGGTATCAGTCCTCTTTGTAGAAGAGAATACAGTGCTCAGGCCTGTGTCTCCAGAGATCAGTGTGTCTGCTGCAGTCGTGTGTGGGGCCTAGCACGGTGTGGCAGACGGGCTCCTCCAGAGAGGCAGACCTATAGGATATGTTAATAGTTTAAGTTTTATTTTAAGAAATTGACTCATGCAATTGTAGGGGACTGGCAAGTCTGAGATCTGTAGGGCAGGCCAGTGGCTGGGAACACAGGCAGAATTTCTACGTTGCAGTCTTGAGGCAAAATTTCTTCTCTGGGAAACCTGTTTTTGCTCTTAAGGCCTCCAACTGATTGGACAAGCCTCATCCACATTATCCAGGGTAATCTCCTTTAGCTACAGCTTCACCAATTGTAGATGTTAATCGTCTCTACAAAATACTTTCTATAGCAGCACCTGAGTTAGCATTTGGTTAAGTCGCTGGGTGCTATAATCTGGCCACGTTAGCAAGGAAACTGACCACCACACCTGACACTACCAGGGCCCGTAGACCGGTCAGGGGCTAGAGGAGCCATTCCAGTGTTCAAGTTTCCATCACACCCAGAGGATCAGAGGCGGCTGTAGTGCAGACCGAGCCCTGGGTCCCATCCACAGGCACTGCCAGCTCACCAGTGCTCTTCGCCCATGCCAGGTCCAGCTCCATAAAAAGGAACGTGGCTGTGCATTCACTCTGCTTCACTCTGGAGTCCTTGAGCAGGCTGCTGGTTGTGCCAGCCCTGTCTGAGGTATGGGGCACGGAAGTAAGGATCATGAGATGTGGGTCCTGCATGGAGGGGCTCAGGGCAGAGATGCTGCGGAGCTGGACATGGCTAACCTCCCCGTGCAGAACACCAGCAGGACACAGCTCCCGAACACTCTGCCTTCCTGCATCCTTCCAGAACGGAAGCTCCAGGCCAGGGGGAGTTAGAGGCAGGGAGTTAGCCTGTCTCCTGGCCCCCGACCTAGTAGCTTCTAACTGTCCCTGCTCTGAGCTTATGTGTAGCACAGTGGGCTTTCCTGTGGCACACACGCCTCTTAAAGTCAAGTCCAAGGGGAATTTACATAAGTCCAAGTTTGGATTTTGGCTGGAACATGTGGGCTGTTAGCCCCTGCTGCTCTTTTGCAATTGTCTGCATGGGAGAAGTGCCCTTGCGACAGCTTCAGGATTGCCAGAACACAACCCACCTCCTTCCGCGTAGAATGCCGTTCTTGGAATGGCCCCCTCCGTCTGTCCCTATCCATTCACTACCTGTGGAGGAAAAGGCAAAGTGCTTTGGGAGGAGGGAGGGACTTAGTTCCCAACCAAATAGAGGAATTCTACAAAACCTCAGCTCTAACGTGCTTACAAGCTGCTGAAATGAAATACAAGTGGTGAAATGAGATCTGTTGCCATTATAATAGAGTTTCTATAAAAAATAATAAAAGTAAAACAGGAGAGAAAGGAACCACTGCTTTGTGAGCCAACAGGGAAGTCATTGCGGTTTTAGCTTGGCCACTGCCGGATCAGATGGCAGAATTCTTGCAGACGCTAATCTAATTTCACGTTGTGTAGACACAGGACATTAGTTTTCAGCTCCAGTGGCCACAACCACCTTGCCTCCTCTTTCTCCACTCCAGCCTCACACACCAGAAACCCCAAGTATGCACACAGAGGAGAACTGCAGAACTGTCAGTGTGTGGCTGAACGCAAAGCAGCTGTTTTCCCGCGTGGCACACACAAAGCACCCTGCGGAGGGTCAGCGCCTGCCGGGCCTCTAGCAAGGCCCTACTGATGCCCTTAATTTGCTGTGAGGTTTCTAAGGCTCCAGCCACTATAGACTGGCAAGATGAGCGAAGAGGTAACACACACACACAGTCTGCAACAGAAGTGTCCTCCCACAGGCAGGTGGGCAGGACTGTGTGCAGGGCAGGGCTGCATTCAGCAGTGCCTTCGTCTCTCCATAGGTGATGACAATTCCCTGTAGCCCACCTGGAATAACAGCAATTCCTGCAGCCCACCTGGAGGCTCTCTGCAGGTGGAAATTAATGAATCTGTGCTTCATGCTGTCAGTCTTACCCCTAGCCCAAGCCCCAAACCATAAATGTGTTTGGTTCTGTTGGATGAGGGCTCCCCTGGTGTGGTTCTCAAAGTGGGGTCCCAGGTCCAGCAGCATCAGCACCCCCTGGGAGCTTGTTCGAGATGCAGAGTCTCAGACCCTGCCCCAGACCTAGTGAATCAGAAGAGAATGAGTCCTTCAGAGTCCAGCACTTTGTGTTTTAGCAAGGCATTGGGGGATTCTGATGCTTGGTGATCTGAGATCACTGCTCTGATGCATGACCCAGGGAGACGAAAAATGGGGATGCCAGCAGCTGGATGAGGTGGCCTTTCAGGGAATGATCCGGGAGAATACAACACGTAGAGGAGGGTTTGTTCCCAGGAAGTCTGTCTGCCTGATTGAGGACCACCTCTCTTACCTCTCACCACATGGGTACTTTGTCTGGCTGAGCCTGTACAGTGAGAGGCGATGTCCTCTGGGCCTTGCCTTTCTCTGTGCTGGGAAAGAGATTCACTGTGTGATGTGCATAACTCCAGCAGAGGGCCAGATAACAAGATGCTCTTGACACATAATTTTAAAAGCATGCCACCTGCAGTGGGATGCAGATGATAGAAAATGGGGATTAGCTGATTGATCCATCTGGGCCTCAGACATACTGGTTATGCCAAGTCATTCATTCATGCAACAAATACGAGTATTTATCAGACACCTGCTATGTGCAGTCACTGTTCTAGGCACTTTGGATACAGTAATAAAATATACAAAATTTCTGCCTCGCTAAGTTCACTTTCTAGTTGGGATGAAGGCCGTTTAAACTATGTAGCAGACTGGATTGTGGTGAATGCCAAGGAGAAGAATAAAGCAGGAAAGGGGGTGGCAGTTCTAGATGGGGGCACCTGAGAAGGTGATCTGTGAGATGGTGACATTTGAGTAAAGCTCCAAAGGTGGTGAGGGATAGGGCCATGTGGCTAAGCAGTGGAAAACATTCTGGGTAAAGGGAATGGCAGGTGTAAAGGCCCTGAGGTCAGCCTGAAGTATTCAGAACAGCAAGGAGTCCATTGTGCTGATGTTGAGTAACTGAGGGGGTGAGTAACAGGGGATGGGTTTGGAGAGATCATGGGTCTATTGGGGACTCTGAGTAAAGGAGGGGTGTAATGTTACCCAGATTTTATGGTATCTTCCGGCTCCTGTGCTGAAACCAAGACCCAGGGACCCTGCCTCAGGACTCCGACTCAGATTGGCATAAACAATGTCTCCTAATGAAGCTCGGCCACTTTCCAAGCTTTAGGGGGCACAGTTGGACACTTCCATTTTAGGGATTTTTCCAAACTGTCAGAGTAAATATCTTAGTCTTCTCAGGCTGCTGTAACAAAAATACCATAGACTGGGTGGATTCTACACAACAGACGTTGCATTCTCACAGTTCTGGAAGCTGCAAGTCCAAGATCAAGGCACCAGCGGATCTGGTGTCTGGCGAGGACCTGTTTCCTGGTTCATAGATGGCACCTTCTGGCTGCATCCTCACATGAGGGGAGGGACAAGGGAGCTCTCTGGAGTCCCCTTAGAAGGGCACTAATCCCATTGATGAGGGCTTCACTGTCGTGACCTAATCACCTCCCAAAGGCCCCACCTCCAAATACCATTACATTGGGGGTTAGGGTTTCGACATATACATTTTTGGGGGGACAGACATTCAGGCTGTAGCAGTGAGGTCAGTTAGGAACAGTTTTTTCTATATGTCAGGGGCCTTGGGTCTTCACAGGCGTCAATTCATTGTGCTGCAGAACTGAGACGTGGATCGAGAAGGCAGAGTTAGGAGGGGACACCAATGCTCTGCCACTTCCTCTCTGTCCAGAGCAGAATTTTTCTCGTCCCTTCTCCTAGTGGTCACTCGTCACCATCTTTGTTATTTCTTGGTACATCAAGTGGATGGGCACCGTTTTGTAGAAGAGGAGAACATAAGATCTGTGGTCTTCATTGTGATACAAGTAAATGCCTTCGGGTCACTGTGGTGCTGGCGTCGGGAAGATGGGGGGACTGCTTTGACATTTTTTGTTTTGAGAGTGAAATCATTTTGGTTATGTACATAGCTCGTTACGAAATAAAAACCTGAAGCACCATAGTGGCTACTGGGCTTAATTCTTTTCTCTCTGAAAATGAAAGTGTTTCAAACAAACAAACAAAAAGGAATTTACAAAACAGACATCGCGTCTGATCTTTATCTTGTAACTGCTGTAGAAATCTTATTCTGTAGAACATTTTATTCCCAAATGATGACTCCCAAAATGATGCTTCCCCCCCCTCCACCCCCCAGTTTTCAAGATCTAAATGCAACATAGTCTCAATTGTAAAGAGAAATATACAATTAAATAAGGAAATTTTCTCAGGGAAACCTCAAGCCCCTTTCAGGGACAAAGAACTAACTGTTGTTGGGCTGGAGGGAGCTGGTGGTGACTTTTTAATTAATTTTGTCTTCAACTGCTTCGGAGAAGGGTGAAGGAACAGGACTGTTGGGAAGAGGCTGAAATTCCAGGTGTAAGAGAGAATATTTAGTAAGGGTAAAAATAACACGCAGCTGTGAAGACAAACATCTACGGTTTCAGTTTGAGCCCCAAGTTCTGCATGAATCACTGCCGAGCTCCACCCGCCGCTCGGGCCGTGGGGTCTGAAGCAGCTTTTCCACTGCCTCTGATTCAGAAATAAAACAGACCCGCAAATTACCCTAGAGCTCTCCAGACAATCCCCTCCTTGTCTGAGGTCCTAAAAATACCTTTTGTGGTGACTTACCTCGATTCATGCTATGAAACTTGATTAGGAGCTTGTTTGGTCGATTAAGACCAAGTATGTGCTTTTAGGATCCTTATGAAGAAAACCACCTGGGAAGCATTATTTGTATTCAGGTTGGAGACAGGCCTGGGCTGCTTGTCCCCAGCCAGCCTCCTTGTGGGGGTCCTCTTGCAGAACTGACCTCTCTGGCCTTTTAGGGTAGAGCTACCAAAGAAAGCCTTTACATTTCTTCCATGTGGCTTCATCACCAAGTTCTTCTTAATAAGAAATAATCTAATAAATAAAAAAGAGCATTCAGGAAGACAGTGACTTTCTAATAAGTGGTCTTGAGCTGAAGACTGTACTACAGTGAATGTTATCTTGCTGACCCACAGAAGAGTTTACTGAGGTGCAATTAGGAACCAGTTGCCAACAAAAAACCACACACATGTGCATGCACATGTGCACACACACGCTTGCATGCGTATGCACAGACAGTATGCTGCTGTGTTAACTTGTATAATGCTTCACAGTCTGCAAAGCATATTCACACGTATCACCTCAGGGTGTCCTTACAGCAACCTCAAGGAGGCATTCAGTCCTTTCTGTGAATCTTCACACAGTTGAGCCTCAAGATGTTAGGTGACTCATCCAAGGTCAACCAAGGTCAGCATTGGTTTCCTGATTCCAAGATAGGGGGCTTTCTATTGTACGACAGGTAGAAGGTGAGGAGTTCAATGATTAGTTGGAGAGACTTGTTTATAAATTCACTCATTGACTCACTCATTACACAGACAATTACTGAGAAAATACAGAGAACAATGGAGGTAGAAAAGAGATGTTCCTCCCTGGAGGCCCAGAAAAGACTTACAGAGATGGTGATCCTAGAGGTGAGCTTGGACAGGTGGATACAGCAGGTGCCAGGTGGACATGGGCAGGGCGCCAGCACTAAAGACAGAGGGAATAGCAAAAGCGAAGGCCCAAGGGGAGAGAATGGTTGGAGTGCTGTGGGATGTGGTCTTTGAGGGCAGGGTATATGGAGTCGGGGAGAGAGGCTTCAGGCACTGGAATGCTGGCCTCATGAGAATGGAAACTCATGTTTCCCCAGCACCTGGGACAGTGCCTTGCGTAAAGAGATGCTCCATAAATATTCATTAAACAAATAAGTGAATTGAGGAGCCCTGGGGCTGGATGGCTGAGTAGAATCCAGGGCACTTGGATTTATCCTAAGTGCTATGGGCCATGGGAAGGGTTAGGTGGACATGGTGTAGTGGATTGAATTTATGTCCCACCAAGACTAATTGAAGCTTGAATTGTGTCCCCAAGCTTTATGTATTGGAAACTTAGCCCCCTCTGTGACTGTTAAGAGGGTGGGAAATCCTATTGTGGTAATTGAAAGGTGGGGCCTTGAAGAGGTGATTGGATTGTAGGACTGTGCAGTAGTCAGTGGATTAAAAATGGTGGTCAGGGGCATGGTTCTGAGGGCTTTAAAAGAAGAGGAGAGTCTGTCTCTGCTCTCTGCTTCCACCGTCGTGCAATATGAGACCCCTGGGTCACTGTTACCACCACCAGATGGACTTGGGACTTCCCAGCCTCAGAAACTGTAAGCAATAAATTTCATTTTCTTTATAAATCAACCCAGTTCCATGTATTCTGTTATAAGCAACACAAATGGACTAATACACATGGACAGGTTGGATTTGCATATGGGGAAGAGCATTCTGATAGCAAGAGAGAGGAAGCTTTGGAAGTAAAGCTGGGGAGCACTCCAACATGTGATGGAGAACAAGGTCCTGGGAAGTTGTCTCTGGATGCAAGAGGAATTCTGAGGAATGAGAAGCAGGACGGGTCTTGAAGGACAGGTAGATTTTCCATAGGATTGGTGGATTTGCCTCTACTGACTTGGAGATTTATTGATTTCTCCAATCCCGGGTTGACTTGCCTTGGACTTTCTCTAAGGCTGAGTGTCTCACTAACTGTTCTGAAGCAAGGGTGAATCACAGATTTGGTGTGGCTGGTGAGCTTGGGCCTGCCACCCTGGGCTGTGTTCAGTGACGTCCTTGGATAAACAAGTCCTGTTCACACTCACAGGGGTCGCACTATGCCAGCGTGGGGCTGAGGCTCCATGCTCGTCAAGCTGATGTCACTGCTGTGCCATTTCACTGCGGGCTCTTCCATGATGGAATCTGCCCTGACTTAAGTAGACCCTGATGTGAAAAAACTCAAGTCAGATGCCAAGTGTATTTTGTTTTTCAAAGACCTAATTTTATAATTCTCAGTATGTTTTTACAGTCATATTAGCCCCCGTTTTAAAAAAGTTATTAGGTATGGAAACAGCTAATGAGGCTTTAGTCTTGGGGATGTCCCACTTAATCTTAGAAAATTAGATTGACAGCTTTCCCAGTGGCCCAGCTTCTGTCCTAGTCCTCAATTCTATCTTTCCAGGCCCATTATCTGAGTCAGATTCATCCCTACTCTGCTGTCTTAGCATGGGGGCTTCTTGTCTGCTTTCCTTTCACAATTGCAAATGTTGCCCATCATCCAGGTAGAACAGGCACTGTGCTTAGTGCCTCAGTGAAGATTTGGGGTGGTGCATATGACACTTGGCTGCAAAATGAGGTGATTGATTTTCTTTTTTAACCAAACTTATCAAACTCATATGTATGTCCAAGTAAACATTGCCACGTTCAGAGTCTCCCATGTGGCTGCCCCTACTCAGTTCACGTCTGTAACACTCTTCTGTGACTGTCTTCAGGGCCACTCCGAGGATGTTCTTTTGAAAATTCTCAACAGTGATGAAACTGAGTCTCCTGAGAGTCCATTCAATTATGTTTTATGTCTGGGAAAGAGCCAACTTATGTGAATTGACCAGATGACATCATACAGTGTGGTGGTCAAATACTTCAACTCAGGACCCCACCTATCTAGGTTTAAATCCCCATTCCTCTGCCACTGCTTGTGTTATCTTGGGCACGTTGTCCACCCTCTCTGCTTCATTTGTAAATTGCAGCTGCTGACGAGTGTTTACTTCATGGAGCTGTCTTATGGATGGAATGACTTAGTAACAACTAACATGTAACATTTTTCATATGCTGGGTGTGGTTTTAAATGATTTACCCACATTTATTATGATATAAATACTGAAGAGTCTGGAGCTATCGCTAGTGTGAGTAAATAATCAAATACTGTTAGAAGATGAGCCAGCTAAAGTCTGTAAAGATCTGGTTACCCATAATGTATTAGGCACTCTCAGAGATGCAATTATTACCTTATTTCATGCTAACAAATTTGAATTTAAAATCTAGAAATTAGGGGAGTATGGAAACCAGAGAGATATATATCACTGCATCTCTCAAGGGATTTTTTTTTTCATTTTTAATTGTTTATTTAATTTTTATATTTCTGCAATGATCTCCCTGATTGGTCAATTCTTTCCAAAAGCAGTGTCAAAAAGCCAGTATGGGGGACTGGCTGAGGACACGTAGTCTCTGGATTTCTGTAGGTGAATCACCTGCGAGCTGTGTGCTTGGAGTGTCTGCTCTGTCACTGGTCCCTAATGACACTGCATGGAATGCTCAGAGATTTGTTATGGGATGCTGGGAAGGATATTGTTTACTATATCACCCAATTATCTTCATGAGAAGCCCTGAGAGAAACTTCTCTCAAGTCTCAGCCCAGGAAAGGCTTTGCTTCTGCTGAATAACTGGTTTGTGTTTATCTCATTGACACCTTGAACCTTGTGATCGGACCCACTTCCCTCTTGGCCTTGGCCAGTAGAACGCTCCAAGATAAACTGGTGTGCTGCTTCTAGCAACTATAAATAGTAAGCTTGCTCAGTGGGCTGCTTTTATCCCCTGGTTACTCCTCTGACTTTGTTTCCCACTCATGTATGTTTTCTTAATTATTTACATTATTATTTTGCCTTGTACGCATTTTTATAATCCACCTCAGACTTCACGTACTTTGAGGATAAGCAGGGGCATAAAATGTATTCAAAACCATCACACACATGCATAAATGGAACTCTAGAATTGCAGAGGAAAATTCTGGAGTCCCCTTCCTAGAAAACTGTTAATGTAAGATAAACATTTGTTCATTCAAGTTCTGCTTGGGAAAGGAATTTCTTTCAGTCTTCTGATTTTATAACCCTTTGAGAACCCAACCAGGCTCAGCAACACATCTGCCTTCTCACCTCAATTTAAATTGAGCCAAATTTCCAATTTATTTGATATTCTTTGCCATGACCTCTTATTATTAATTCAAAATACTGGGGTGTTTAAAGAAGTCAGTTCTTATGGTCAGAGTATAATGATTATGATCAGAACTTAATCTCCATGTGCTATTTAACAGTGATTTATTATTAGAGGCTCAACAGGCCAATTTAATAGGGCACAGCTCTCTGGTCATCAGGAGAAAGGCACCAATTACCCTACAGTTTTCATCATGAAGGTTGAGGCGTCTTTCTACAGTATTTATGTACCTCCTGGAGTGACCGCAGTTGTGCCCAAATGCCATGGGGAAGTGTGAGATTGCTGCAGAGGCTAAACTCAAGTTGTGTGGCCCCAAGGGTGTTGTCAGGGAGTTGGGAAGTGATACAGCTGGTTTTTGAGCACCCTGGCCTTTGTCCCATTCCTCCTCAGAATTCATTCTAAACAGCCTTACCCTCTTGGGCCGACCCTCTCCGGATAGGGAATTTCTCCTGCTGTGAGCAGAGTGAAGCATGCGTCCTCCCCACTCCTATTCCCTCTCACCAATGCCACATATTGTATAGGACCAGTGTTTTGTGGGTCACCAATAGAACCCAGACCTGAAAACGTGGACTTGAGAGTACGGTTAAGACAGTGATTTCTGTGTGTCCCTAGAGGAAAGAGTCTTTGAGAGCAACATCTTGAACTGTGCTTATTTGCAATAAAGACATTTATGCCTGAAACAATAAGACAGACATTTCATATTCACCAAATGATTATCCATTTGGCAGGCATCTAGTGAACAGCCTTAGAATTTTTAAAGAAACTGCTGCAGCACACACGTACGGTACCAAGAATGCATGTTCACGGGGATGCGCTTTGCTGTGTGCATGTTGAAAGCAACGCATCGAATGTCCAAATCCCTATCACGTCAGAATGGGGAACATGTGGTCCTCTGTTCAGGGCAGTGCTTGGTGTAGGTAGGGTACCAAGCTGTCTGGGGAAAGGTGTTCCCTGGTGGCATGTAAGCCACGGAATGCACGGTGAAGAGTAGCTGCAGTGCGGCAGCAAGGGGCAGCTCTCTGCAGGGCAGATCTTTTCTCACTGCAGTGGGGCAAAGAGCTGCAAATATATTTATAGTGAGACTTTTAAGTGAACACTTTTCAGTTCTCTGAATTGTGATAAGATTTCCTTTTCTTAAATAAAGTAGTGTCTAAATAGATGCCTCTGAAAAATTCTTTTCTTCTCCAGGAATTGCCCCTATTGATGTCTTTTATACATGTCCAGGTTGTGTCATGCACACACCTGCTGTGCTGGTAATGAATAGTCTCCGGGCTAGCACGGAGTGTCAGGACTAGTGCTGCACTGCACACATTAAATCAGTCACATGTGGGCCAGGGAGTTCTTGGAGCCTTCCTGAAATTAAGATCTATGTTACCTTTTAAGGGACGGCCTTTTTTTCATGGAGGCATTCTGTGCAGGGGCTGGAAGCATGGATGACAAGTTCAGGCTGCCCAGCTTCAAGTTGCAGTTCTGCATCCCCCTGGCTCTGAGACTTGGAGCCAGTCCCTTATCTGTGTAGTCAGCACACACCTCTGTGAAATGGAGATGGTGCCAGCACCTGCCACGCTCCCTGGCTCTCAGCAGGGCCCACGTGTGTGAATGCCACTCTTATGCTGTTAAAATCTCCAAGAGAACTAACAAGGGGAAATGACTGAAAAGTGAGGATAGAACAACTGGGACCTGCTTAAGCACTATTTGTGGAATACCTGCTTTGGGTCCCGCACATTCATGACTCTGTGGGGTGACCCTCCCCCTCTTTGGGGTTGAAGTTCCCTTAGATTTATTACAAAATCTATTTGAAATGGCCAAAACCATAGCTCCAGTCTATTTTCCTCTGAAGCTAAAGCAAAATACAATGGGAAAAAACCTTATTTTTTCATTGCCCCAAAGGTGCAAGTTTAGAAAACAAGGTCAGAGGGTCTCATTTAGTTGTTTTCTTCAGTGGAAGATGGAATGGTAAAACTTAATGAGTTATGTTTTGTAGTTGTAAAGTGAAAACAAAGTAACCTTATTAAACATTGCCCCTATTTTAAATATTCACACGTAATTTTGTAAAGCTCTGGTGAAACCATTTTAATAATTCATTATATCCAGATTTGGTGAGGGATCTATTTTATGCCATAGGAAAACTCTTGTGAAATGTGCCTAGAGTTCTTATCATCGGATACGGAAATTAGACTTTTAAAATTAAAAGAAAATGAAAGACAGTTTGATCTGAAGAGTTCATAATCCCCAGTGTCCCCTGTTTCTATAATTGTATACATCTCTTCGATCTTTAACTTTTCAGGTGGTTAACTGACTCTCGAGAAGAAGGAATTGATGATCCCTGGTATACAGTAGGCACTCAAGAAGAATGGTCTAAATGGACAAGGGAAGGGCTGAATCTGAACAAAGTTTGTCCTAGACCTGACAGGTCTTACTTGAGTCACTCCCATCACCTGGGCAGCATCTGAAGTCTTTTTTTAAAAATTGAAACATAATTGATACAGAATTGATTTCTGTGGGGTACAGAGTTGCCTATCAATACCTGCTTGCAATATGTGTTGCTCAACTCAGGATAATTTGTATATTCAATATTATGCCATGTTACTGTTTTTCATGGCCTCCGTCGTTTTATCGATTCCTAAAGAACCAAATCCCTCTACCTTCTCTTCCCTAGTAACTTCTCTCCTTGAGACAAATATACCAAAGCATACACACTCCACTCAACTAATGGAATTTTCCAAAGGAATGGGAAACTAAGTTTCAAGTGAAGACATTCTGTGTTTTGATATTAGGATGTGTCTTTTACAGATAAATCTTTGAAGCCAGGAAAAATAGCATCAAGAGGAAATAATGCATGTGTAGGCAGTGTTGGAAATATTCAGGATCCACTCCATGGGAACTTAGGCCATTATTATTTTAAAATTCCCTTTGTGTTGGCACAGCTGCCAGGACACCATCAGGCAGGCTGTGTAATTCCAGTTCCATAGGGCCTGATACTGTGTGACTCTGCCTGTGACCTCCATCCACAGATGGTAACGGCTCCTTCCCCATTGTCAACACATTTGCAGGTGATGCTGAGAACAAACCTATATTTTCGGAGTTCCCAGACTGTGAATGGGCTCTTTCCAGGGCCCTGGGCCCTGGGTCGGCCCTTCCTGTCCACACCCTGGCCCCAGCCTTTGGGTGTGGAATGACCTTCTCGATCCCTCTTCAGCTCTGTCCCACCCAAACTGTGCCCTCCTGCCTCAGATGGTTTTGACCTTCTCAGACTTGAAGTTCAAGGCTGCACCAGGCCTGTAGTTCTCTGCAGAGCTCCAATGAGCAAGGTGTGGAGGAGAAAAACAGGGCTCACAGGAGGGGAAGCCATGGCCTTGAACAGTGGGGTAGGTATCTAAAATCCAGAGAGTGCAGACTTGCAGATGCCCAAGAATACAAAGAACAAACAAACAAAAAATGGTTTGGACAGAGCTTAAGAGGCATTTCCAGACATCTCCCTTAGATGATGTAATCTCAGTATCAAAGCCCTCAGCAGCAATGACCCCGTGTTAACCATCTAAGAAGGCGTTGGCATATTTTTTCTGGTTTCTAGTTAAGTGGGATTGTTTATTTGGTATTTCCCTATTAGATATGATTTTGCCATATCCTATCACTTTCAAATCTCACTTTTTTAAAATAAATTTTTCCTTTCATCTTTTTCTAGAAAAGCAGGTCTATCTTTATCCAAATGACAGCAGCTGCCTTACTAACAGCAGCTCTGTGACATGCTGTCTGAGGTCTGTCGCTGGTTCCTCTCGGCATCTCACAACTAGTTTGCCATCCCTTTACTTGGGGTCCTTGGGGGCTGCTGGGGTCCCCTCTCATGCCACTTCCCCAAGCGTCAACCCCGCCCTTCTCTGCCCCATCCACTGTGCCTAAGCTTGGAACGCTGCGAGCCTTCAAAGCTCCATATCTAAAGATTGGCTTCAGGGATTTGAAATTCAACACAAGAATTTCATTATGAGGTTTTGGAGAGAAACATCGCTCTAGGATAAAACTCGCTGAGCAGCGAGTGTCCCTGGTGCCACCTCCCAGCATCTGTCTACGTGGCCTGTTTACTGTCACATATGAGAACAAGCAGCAGTTCACTGTTACTGCAAGTGCTCTCAGGAAGTTGTCACAGATGGAGTTTTGACATGACAGCTTCAGAAGGAGCTGGCTTAAGAAAGAGAAGCCAGGTGGCAGCTTGGCTTCCCACGTGCCTGCTGTGTGCTTCTGCCAAGCATGGGTGCAGGTTGCAAACAAAATACCCTGGCCTGGGTGGCTGAGACGAACAGGAACTTACTTCTCACAGTTCTGAAGACTGGATGTCTCAGATCGAGGTCAGGGTCTGCTGAGGGCTGTCTTCTTGATTGCAGATGGCCTGGCTGCCTTCTTGCTGTGTTCTAACATGGCAGAGAGAGAGGAAGAGAGAGAGAGAATGCACCCTCTGGTTTATTCCTCTTCTTATAAGGGCACTAGTCCCATCATGGGGGCTCCACCCTCATGACCTAATGTAATACTAATCACCTCCCAAAGGCCCCACCTCCCAATACCATCACATTGGGGGTTAGAGCTTCAACATGTGAATTTCAGGGGGACACAAACTCTCAGCTCCTACCAGGCCCTGCATTTGCCTTTTCACATGTCTCTCCTCCTTTCTCCCTCAGCTTCTGCCTCCTCGCCCTTCCTGGGCTCTCGCTGTGGATCATGAGAAGACCACGGAGGCATGCTCTTTCATTGCCCTAATAATAGCAGACTTTATCTTCTTCTCCTGCAGGAACTCCCCTGATGAATGCAGCGTGGCGAAAGGCGGGAAGATGGTGGGCAGCCCAGACACTGTCGGGATGAACTACGGCAGCTACATGGAGGAGAAGCACATGCCACCCCCAAACATGACCACGAACGAGCGCAGGGTCATCGTTCCAGCAGGTCAGAGGTTCACAGGCTTCCCCCTGTTCAGTCAGCAAACTACGCCTCCCCAAAAGGGTGGGCTGAGCATCGCCGAGCGTTCTTCCTTCTCCCTGTGGCAGTGGGTGACCTCAGTTGTCTAGAGCAGTGATTGTCAATGGGAACCCGCAGAAGGCTGTCTATGGATGGTGAAATGTTTGCTGATCTGCGGCAAAGTGGGAAAAATAAGGGTAAAGACACATGCACACTTACAAACACCTATGCACATGTGTGTGAGAGTATGTCTGTGTATTAAATTTTAGAACATGTGACAGAGCTATATATGACTCCCGACTCTGTATTTTGCCAGACAAGAAAACACACACACACACACACACACACACACACAAAGAGAGAGAGGGAGAGAGCAGGCAAAAACACACACGCTAATGCACACACACACTAATGCACACACACACATGCACACACGTGTGTATATGTCCATGAAAGGTGACCTTTCTAGGAAGAAATTGCCCTTTCTGTAAGATTATTTGATGTTAAATATCCTGTCTTTTATGGAGTGCTATTTATAATACATGGTAGGCTTGTTTGTTTTTTAAATGTTTTTATCTGGCAAAATAAAAAGTTGGGAGCCATATATTGCTCTCTCCCATGTTCTTAAAAATCTAAATTCCAGCTATCACTGGCCTGTAATATAGATTCTAATAACCAGAGTAATTCTTCCCTGCAGAAGTAATTCAAACCCAACCCAAGGGATAGCTCCCTTGAATTTGAGGGAAATGCCAAGAGCTCATTTATTTAACAAAACTAATAGAAGGAATGACTTAAAGCTCCTCAGAGATGATATGTGCTACATAGCCGTACAGCAGAAAAATGATAATATAACAACAGCATCAACAACGGTCCCAACTTGGTGAGCCTTTACTCTACACTCAGTAAACACTTTAAAGACATTATCTTATGCAATCTGGGGAAATAGGTAAGCTTATCCTAACTTCCCCAATGAGGAAAACAAAGCTCAGAGAGGCCCACTAACTTCTCCAAGGGCACACAGCCAGTAAGAGGCCAAGGTAAAATTCAGACAGCTCGGACTCCTCTCCTCTCTTCCTGTTGGCACTAGATGAAATCTCAGCTCCTTACAGTGGTCTCTGTGGCTTCCCTCTTGCCACCCATTCCAACCATGAGGTCAACCTGCGGTTCTGCCTCAGGGACTTGAACTTGCAGTCACCTCAGCCTGAAAACCTTGACTCCAGGTAGACCCACTTCTCCATCCTTCATCGAGGCTTGGAGCGAACATTGCCTCCCCAGAGAGGCCTTTCCCGAACCCCCTTCCCAGAGCTGCTGCCCATGTACCCTGTGACGCTCCATCCCATGTCTGCCGGATGTTTCCTTGTTTCCTTTATTCCCATCTGTCATTATATTGTATATTTATGTAAAAGTTTCCTTATTGTCTTCCTCAATAGAATGGAAACCCAACAGGGCCCTATCTGCAGAGCTGAGTGTGGTGCCCGGTGTAGAGGAGGTGCCCAATGCATGTTAACAGCCAGGCAGCTAGCCCTGGGCTGCACTGCATGAGATATTCCTCACTGTCAAAGTAGGAGATTGTGTGCATGGTGAAGCTTGCACAGACTCGGTTTTCCCTTGCTCTGGGGTCACCTAAATTCCTCTCTGCAAAATGTCGACGTGTAAAGGCAGACAGGTTCAGATCCTGTGATACAAAAACGATACAATTTCCCCCCTGACCCTGCATAGGGTCGTGGCCAGTGGGCTTGTCACTTTCCAGATGGGAACATTCCGAGTGCAGAGTACTTGGCAAAACATCCGATGTGGATTTTTAAATAGGGTTTCTCCCCGTGTCTGACCCTGTGTGGTTTCAGCAAACTGCATGAACCAGATTCGATGCCGTTAGGTGTGAAAGGGGTCCTCTTTTGGGGTCATGCCTGACTTGGAAGCACACAGTAAGACTTTTATAGAAGACCGCAATGGTAAAGTTCCATGTGTGCCCATGTATAGGGGGACAACACTGTTCTTAATATTTGTTGAAAGGCAGTTGACACATATACAGAGGCCATACATTTGACCATGGAAATTGACCTGTAAACCTGAGATGACCTCATTTGAGGACGTGTCTTAGAGTATGGGGAAGTTCCCACTGGGCAGAAAAAACTGGAAATGCAAATGTTCCCAGTGCCCATTCTCCATGTGTGGTACCTAAAAAAAGCTTGATGACAGGGATGTACCTGGGGCAGGGGGAGGGCAGGGACACTGTTGTCCCAGATACTGGCTGGACATGAACAGATGAGTTAGAAACTGAAAAGAAGCCCCCCATCCTTTGCCTTCCTCCTTAAGAATGTGATTTCTGGGCCGAGCCCGTGGCGCACTCGGGAGAGTGCGGTGCTGGGAGCGCAGCAGCGCTCCCGCCACGGGTTCGGATCCTATATAGGGATGGCCGGTCTGCTCACTGACTGAGCGCAGTGCGGCCAGTCTCAAAAAGGACAAAAAAAAAAAAAAAAAAAAAAAAGAAAAAGAAAAAGAATGTGATTTCTTCAACTGAGGCAAGGCAAAGTTTTTAGCTTTCTAAGATGAGAGAATCAACCTGAGGAGAGGCCTGCATCAAACAGTCTTTTAACTGGTGAAGTTGTATTTCTGTGATGTCATCAATATGCTTTGATGTCATCAATATCCATTTTAAAGGGCCAGACTTCAGTCCATCTACATTAAGGAAAGTATTTAGAAGACAGGAGAGATGTTTATGGAGGAAAGAGGCAAAGAGCCAATTTAATCGAGTCTGAGCATCCAGCATTCCTTCGTAGGTGCTCATTAAATATTGGTTGGATGGATGGAAGGATGGTTATGCAGATTGGCTCATGTTAAGTTTTGGTGTAAGGGCTGTTGCTTTTACTCCTAAAGAAAGCACTTTTTCAGCTGACCCCTCCTTCAGTTGCTTCATGCCAACGCAGGCAGTTATTCAGTTAATAGTGTTTGTAAAAGAGCTAGTTGTGGCTGGTTTTGCAAGTTGTGAGTCTTTCAGTTATTGGTCAAGCTTCACGTACTTGGGCTCGTGCACACACACAGATGAACACACATACACACACCCGGCTTCATTGCACAATCTGGACAGTTCACCAGTGTGGCTGTGAGATCACAGGACTCCGGGCAGTTCTAGGAGCTGTTGTGTCTGGCCTATCAGGCACATTTTGGACATGGAGCACTCTATATACAGCTAGAACTCTCCAGACCTGGTTCCGACTGGCTCATGTAGTTCTGACTAATTAGACACATTGCTTGGCATCCATAAATGCAAATCATAAAGATAGCTGAATGTAAAGCAATTAATTAAACCATTATTCATAAGCATTTGTACCGTTTATCAACTACATACCAGCGTTCATGTCCTATACATAAAAATGGTCCTAATATATGCTGATGGATAAATTGGTACGTAGACTGAGAGGTGACGACACAGAGGACTTGGGGGCATTGTCTATGCTCGGACTGGGTTCTTATACTCTGAATTCAGTTTTGAGAAGTGATTTCCCTTAACCCTGGTTTTGAGACTCACTATCTTTAATTAACTCAAGAGTTTTAAAGAAACCCATGAAACATCCTTAATGAATAAATGTGTACCTTCATTTGATATATTTACATTGACTCTTATTTCAGAATGGATTTAAGAAAGCTCATGTAAATCTACACAAAAGAGCAACATAGAATCAACTTTAAAAATGAATGGATTAGGAGCATTGATTAATGTAAGAATTTAACAGAGAGTAAAACCAGGAGTGAGGTTCACATATATTTACACACATACACACACACCTGTATATGCATTTGTGTATATATATATATATATTTTTTTTTTTTTTTAATTGAAAACTTTTAAATCCTGCAGAATTGCAAATGGTGGGTGTTATTTGGACCCAGGGTATCAGCAGGCAGTGCAAAGAGGATGTCTTGCTCAGTTCCATGATTCAATGTCCATATGAGAAAAAGAAAGTGAATGTGGCCCAGCTCTTAATTCTGAGTCTAGAAAAAGATATGTTTCTTTGTTTGTCATCAGGAGGATAAGAGGGAGAATAATTAGAAAAGCCTTCACCCAGGAGGCCCACCAGACGTCCTAGGTAGTCTGGTTTAAGCCCATTGTCCTGGAAAGATTGCTGGTTGTGCCCTCTCAAAGGTACTGTTTAGACAGTTAAGTCCCATCTCTACTTCTCCTCCATCTATTTGCTGTGCATATCTGTGTACCCAGATTGACATCTTACAGGGCTGGCCGAACTGTTGTAGATCCGAGTGTCATTCAGTCTTAAGGGAGGGGCCTGAGCAGTGCGACCCAGTTAAATGGCTCTTTGTTGGCCCAGCTGGTAATTTGGAGGTGGCCTGGAAAGTGTTTTTCGAAGTGTGGTCAGAACCACTTGCATCAGGATTACCTGGAGAACATATATGTTGATTGAAGACACACATTTCTAAATGTTCTGAATCTGGGTGTGAGCTTGGGGATTCCACATTGTGAACGTGCTCCTCTGGTGATTTTCATGCAGGATAGGTTTGAGAAGTTCTAGTCTGGACAGAAGACATCAAATAAATTTAGTTTTAATGCACTTGAACTGTTTTTAATAAAGGCATGGCATATGTCACTTTTAGAAGAGGGGAGTGGACAAAAGGAAGGGTAGGAGTGACTAACAGTATTACATTAACATTCCAAAAAATAAAAATTAAAAAAAAAAGAAGAAGAGTCACCCATTCAATAGGAAGGAATTTTTGTCTTCTTAAAACTCCCGTAAGATGTATTCTGGGGGCCTGTCATTGGTTGGCATGATTAATGATGTAACAGCTGGGTGTCCAAGCACCTGAGGGAGAACCTAGAACCATTAAAGGCACAACATACAGCGTGAGAGCTGATCAAGCCCCTTGGCTCCATTTGTTTGGTGTCAGCTCTGGGCTCCATTCTGACAAATTGGATCTATCTGAGTACTAGGCCAGTAGCCAAAGACAGCTTGGTACCACTCAGGAATCTGACTTGCAGGTGTTTTCAGTTCTGCCTCACCAAGGTTATGAACTTAGAGCAATGTGTAGAAACAATGGGTTCCCATTGCGCAATGGAACTAATAAGTTCTAAAGAACTTAAGCTTCGTGATTTCTCATAAAACACCTGCTGTAGGGGATGGTGTCCCTCGTGTGCTGGGCATGCCTCTGTACTTGATGAAAACTTGCAGTAGTTACTGTGACCTTTCAGGTCTCGACAGAGTGCGTGCTGATGTGCCAACCAAGCAGGCTAACAAAGAGGAAAGCCCAGTCCTTATCCACTTCTCTCAAAGTTGCAAAATGCTGACCAAAATGCAATAGGACTCTGCTTTTAGCAGCTTATAGCATTTTGAAAGATTTCTTTTGTTTTTATTCTCTAAAATAGGTGCTCAAGTATTTAGCTTTTCAAATACTTATGCTTTTAGTTTTAGCAGCTTATAGCATTTTGAAAGATTTCTTTTGTTTGTTTTTATTCTCTAAAATAGGTGCTCAAGTATTTAGCTTTTCAAATACTTATGCTTTTAATTTTAAAGTAATCCACTCTGAGCATAGCCCCTGTGGTAGTCAGTGGTCTCAGAGACGGAGAGCGGCCACGTTCATCTCTTCTCCTGTTTACTGCCTTCGCTCACTTATTTACTGAACACTTCCATGTGCCAGTCACCGTGAATAAAATCTCTCATGAGATTTCCAATCCCTTCTTGGCTTCCAAACACCTGTGTCTGAAACTGCTGGGATGATGTCTTACACAGACCTCCATGCTTGGTCACTTCTACTCAGTTCATGAGGTATTCACTGAATACCTACTACTCTTATACTAGTCACTGAGGAGATGCCCTAAGCCTGGCAGGAGTAGATAAGACCCACCCACATGAAGTAAGTAGGTTGTGACAGACAAGAGAGCCTGTGATTAAGAGCTCAAGGAGCGATTCAGACAATTGCTTCAGAACACCCGAGGAATGGAGATCAGTACAAACAAATGGGTCACCAAGAGATTCGTTTATGCCTGTCATGATGCGATTCCTACATCCCTTTGTAGCCTCCACCATTTTCCTCTTTTATTCCTTTATTACCACACTTAATTTTCTTTCATGTTATATTCTCTAATGCATCTATATACTTACTTAAGTATGATTATACCATTTAATTCCACAAAGGATTTGAGATGCCTTGTGAACTAAACTACTGATAAATGTGTGACCCAAACTACTGATCCAACAGATGTTAGGAATCAGTACTAAGGCAGTTAAAAGTACAAGTGGGAAACCAAGAGCGTGTGAAGAAAGCCACCCTGCAGATCACAAATAGCCATTTTACCACGAGCTTGGCTGAGACGCTGTAGATAAGCTTCTAGAATGGCTTTGAGCTTCCCGGCAGCCAAAAGAGTGATTTGGGGAAATGATTCCTGTTTTCAAAAAGAAGTTTCACAGGGAAGGCAATGTTTATCTCAGTGCAGAATGGTAACAGCAAGATCCCTGGACTTTCTGCACAGGCTGCACAGAGGCCGTGGTCCTGAATGCCTTCCCGCCACTGTTGCGGCACTGTGTTTCAACAGCCTGTTTGTTTATTGGGACATCCTCTGAGAACACTCAGTGAGTTACATTAGAAAACATCTCGGTGCAGGCAGAGAGCAGACGCCCAGAGTGAGTCTTTGGTGGTCTGCTTTCGTGTGAAGACAGGACCTAGTTCTCAGAGCAGTAGAGGACTGCAGATGCCTGAGTAGGACACCCTGAGCTGGACTTTGAAAGCTAAACGACAAGTGTTAGAAGAACATACCCTCTGACCAAGCCCAGATGGCTGACATATTATGTTTTTATCTTATGAGTGTTCATTATTTATAAATAAGCCTGTCTATTCTGTTATAGTGTAAGCTTTGTGAGATGATGATCGTGTCTTTTGCTCTCTGAGTTACCAGAAGAAGCAGAGAGCACATGGCTTATGTGCAAAGAACAGAAAATATGATTTTCTGAGTTAATGGTAGTCTAGATCTAGTGAGCGGGAATTACAGAATCAAAGGAGATGCACGGTTCCAGAATTCTTGGTGATCTTTGTTAAGTGTCTTCCTTTAGACATGAGAATATCAAGACAGAGAGGTGAAATGACTCTCCCAGGGACACATGAACAGCTAGGTGAGGCCAGAGCTGGTCCCCAGGCCTGGTGAGAAACTACTGGTGAAGCCACACGTTTTACCGCTTTCTTTCTCATATCCTTGAACACGCTGAGAACCCTTCCTGCTCTGTCAGCATCATGGAATGCGTTTCAATATGCTTCAGTTTAATTCCTGCTGTGCTAAGTCAAAAAACTAAACAACCAAACCAACTAAAACTGAAAGGCTAGTGCACGCTGAGAATCCTTCCTGCTCTGTCAGCATCATGGAATGCGTTTCAATATGCTTCAGTTTAAATTCCTGCTGTGCTAAGTCAAAAAACTAAACAACCAAACCAACTAAAACTGAAAGGCTAGTGTAAAAGTTAATCACGTTTTTGAAGTTATCAGTGGGATCGTGATTGAGGAAACTGCCATCACATTGTATGTGAGACTGAAATCATGAAGGGATGACAGCTACTGTCTGTTGAGTACACACTGTTGTCAGGCTCTTGGAAATGCACTTTGTAGAAAAGATATTATCTCATTTAAATCCTACAACTACCCTATGGTGCAGGTACTATTTATTATTCTCACTTTACAGATAATGAAACTAAAACTAGGGATGCCAAGAGAGTTGCCCAAGATGTCCCATCCAGTTATTTGGAGAGCCAGGGGGTTTTAATCCAGTCCCGTCTGACTCCAGAGTCTGAGCTCTTATTCCTATACTAAACTGACAAAAATACTGAGGGAGGAACACAGGAAATGGGGTGACGGAGTAGGTTTTTTAAATTATGATGGAGATTCTGTGGTGACCTTTTCAAAGGAGATTTAATTCAAGAAGGGAGGGGTAGAGGGAATGTTCACAATAATCTACTGAGTTGCTCAGTACTAACCTTTACATTTTCACAATGGTCATGATGTTATCTGTGAGAATGGAATCAAAAACAGCTAAGATGGGTAGATGTTAATGAATGTACAAAAAAAAAGTTTAAGATGGATGATTTCAGTTTGGTTCATTCTGTGCTTAAGATGCTTCAGGAACACCCGTGAGACAGTCCAGTGAGCCTGAGCTTGGGGTGGACAGTCCTTTATCAGGGGTACAACACTTGAGTCCTAAACTCTGCCATTCACTAGTTCTGGGATCTGGGAATTACTTAATGTTGCTGTTCCTCGGTTATTTCATCACCAAAATAGGGATGATAATAATCCCTACTTCATATGATGCAGTGTGGATTAAACATGACACTATGTGTAAGGTGCTAAACAGTTCCTGCAGTGTAGTAATACCTCAAAAAATTACAGCTCTTTTTATACTTAGGTCTGGCTTTGGGGAGAGAGCCCTGGACTGAAGAGAGAGATTGACAGATACAATCTGTTATTGGTTGAATCGTGTCTCCCCAAAAATGACATTATTTAGAAATAGGGTCTCTGCAGATTTAATCAGGTTAAGATGAAGTCTTTAGGGTGGGCCTAATTAAATGACTGGTGTCTTTACAAAAAGAGAAAACGTGGACATAGACACACACAGAAGGAAGACGATGTGAAAACACACAGGGAGAATGTCAGGTGAAGACAGGCAGAGACTGGACTGATGCAGCTGTAGGGAATGCCAGGGAACACCAAGGACTGCCGGCCACCACCAAAAGCTGGGGAGAGGCCAGAAAGGACCCTATCCAGAGTCTCGCAGGGAGCGTGGCTTTGCCAACACCTTGATTTCAGACTTCTAGCCTCCAGAACTGTACAAAGACTATACATTTCTGTTGTTTTAAGCCACCCAGCTTGTGGTACTTTGTTACAGAAGCTGTAGGAAACTAACACAGCATGCATGTTGCAGGTAAAGCATGACAGGAGATAGGAATGCCCAAAGATATATATGCAGTGAGGAGAGCAGTAAACCAAGCACAAAGCTCTTGGGGACACCAGCATTTAAAGAGGGGACAAGGAAAGAAAACCCAGGCGGGGAGGAACTTCTAAGTGGGACAGGTCATTCCATTTCTAAAACATAATGAATGTAAGCAATGTTGTCATAACTAAGGGCAGACAAGAGGGAAAAAAACAACAGCAATGAAGGTCTAGATTATTCAAAAACTAGATAATTAGCTCAAGAAAAGTTGAAAATGGCTCCATTCAGAGAAATATGTTGGTGTTTCAGAATCTCAATGACATGCTTAGAGCCCAACAAAATTAATTTAGTCATTCATTTTTGAAATAAAATACACAATAGAATTGTACATTCTCAAGCAAATAAAGGACAGGCACTCTTTTTTACAGTTTTTGACTTCACGGGGTGTTGCACAATTCATATGTATAATTAATTTTTTGACAGTTGATCAATGAATGAAGTAGAGCATAGCATGAGCTAGGTTGATGGCTGCATTAAAAACGGAAAATATTCAAAGTGACGAGGTAAAATGTATGCATAGAGCACTCTTGGTTCTAGTAAAATAGAAAACTTGGAAGGACCTACAAACCATTCCTCTTGCAAAACACCTGGAAATGCTGCATAGAATTTAACATCCTTTTAAATACATAGCCAAACTGGGAAGAAAGTCGATGAACTCCTCAGGGACTAAAATAAGGAGGGAACTGAGAAGAAAAACGCCCATTCTCATGTTGGCACTGGGTTGTCCTAGGTGGCACAGATGGGGGTGGGGGTATCAGCATCTATACTGCAGAATTTGGGGTTTTGAAAGTCAAGTAAGGGCAAGAGATGAGGTCTTGGGCCTGTGCAAAGCAGAGAGTTAGAAACAAGCCCCTTCAGACATCAACTTTGCCAGCACCGTAACCTTGGCTTTCCGGCCTCCAGAACCAGGAGTGATGTATTTCTATTGTTTATGCATTGCCCAGTCTGTGGCATTTTTTTATAGCGGCACAAATGAAATAAGACACTCTTCCAATCTATTCATCACATCGCAGCCCATAAAAAATTTGCAAAAATGTAAATTTTATCATATCAACCTCCTGCTTAGAACACTTCGTGGTTCTTTTTCTCTTCAGGACAGGGTTGAAACTCCTTAATGTGGATTAAGTGATTGGTTCTTGTGGCTTCATCTGTCCTCAACCTTCTCTTAAACTCTTTGTTCCAGAATTTAATTTTTTATATTTATATTTAAAATTTATATTTAAATTTATATCTTATTTATATTTATATTTAAATTTTTATTTTTTAAATTTAATTAAAAATTTAAAAATTATTAAAAATTAAAAATTTACTAAAACTAAAAATTAATTTAAAATTTTAATTTAATTATTATTTAATCAATCAATTCAATTAATTAATTGATTAACTATTAATTATTAATTTTATTTTAAAATTCTAACTATTAATTTTATTTCCTTGAATATGCCATGCCTTTTCTTTCCATAAGACCTTTGCGCTCTCTACCCAAATTCTTCTTAGAGGATTCATCAAAGATTGTTTAGTAATGTATATTATCAAGTGATCTCATGTGTAATGTTTCACCAATAGATTATCTCTAAATAGGCCCAATGTTATTTCTCTGATTTCTTAATATTGACCCTTAAGACAGAGGTCAATCCTGGTTATGTGGAACCTGACTATTAAATCTTTTGAGGAGACATCTTTAAGAAAAGGTATACAAATCATGAATACAAAATTAGTATGAAAATGAATATTTATTTAGAAAAAGAAATCACAGCAAATGTATTGGTGCCTTGGAAATTCAGGCACCTTTCCTCTGAGATTTCTTTAGGTCATTGCTCAGATGCGTGTACATTGAAAGCTTCTGTTTGCAACCTGGCTTCCCCTCCCAACTCAGGACACTACCACTCCCAATAGTAGTCACTCAGAGTGGCCCATGCACGTGAGTGGCTCTGGAACTTAAACTTCATTAGCTTCATAAAAAATTTACCTCCTCTCTGAAGTTTTGATATTTTTAATAATTCCTGAGTGTCCCAGCTAACACGAATGCTTACTGGCTTCTGTAGTTATAATTCTGCCTAAAACTTGGGAAGTAGGAAGATATGGGCATCTAGTAATATTTTCTCAATGTCCTTTCCTGGGGTGTTAAATAAATTAACCAGGAAACTATTTACTCTGTGTGATATCACAGCTCTGTCTTCATTTTCTAGTATCTTCTAAGCCAGTGCTTCCCAAATCTGGCTAAATATCAGAATTAGAGAATTCTTTATAAATATAAATTCTTGGTTCCAATTCTAAACCTACTAAGTTAGAATCTCCCATAGTTGGGACTATAAATCTATATTTTAACAAGCTCTGCTGGTGATTCTTAAGTGGTCAGTTCAGAAACAATGTAAGACAAGCATTTGAAAACAACTGGTCTAAAGAATTGAAGAAGCTGGGTTGTACACCTGGGTTCTTGAAGAACAAATAGTCTCAATCAGTACATTTAACTTTATAATACAGAGAATTAGGGGTTCTAAGAACCTAGATCCCCTGTTACAGATCCCTTGTACTGCCACATTAGGACACTCATTTTTTTTTTTGAAACCCTAACAATTTCTGATAAAGGATATAAAAAAGCACCCCATATTGGCTCAAATTATAACAACAAAAAATGACAGTTTTTACCCTGTGAAATAAAAAATATACATTTGTGCATATGATTGTTCTATCCACTGCACAAATAACTAATGTAATTAAGGCCAAAATCCAGAAAAATTTTAAATGCAAATATTTTAGTAATTCCATTAATTGAAAAAGCACTATCAACCATGTTATAGAAAAACACGTAGATGTTATTAGTACAAGAACTTTTATATACGTGTGTGCTATTCTCTTCCCAGCAATAAGAAGGCTAGTTGAATATGCCATTTTCACATTCACAGGACTCATTTCCTCTGAAGGAAAGTGGTTAATTTCTGAAGAGTGTGTATATGGGTGATGTTCTATGTGGAACAGCAGCATTCTCCTCTTTGGAGATCCAATAATATCACTAGAGTTTTCAGATAATTTTTTCTGAAGAATCTTTGTAATAATATATTTTAAAATATATTTTTTTCTCTATGTGTGTAGTCATGAAACATACAATGACTACTGAGAGAATTTGGTGTCACTACCATGATTCATGTTAAAGTGCTAGTGGTTTTACTAATTATTGCCTTACACCATCAGTGAAAATGTCAACACAGCGAAAATGGCAAATAAAGCCTTAGTAGTATTATGAAAATAGTTTTGACCATACAGACCCCCTGAAACTGTTTGCAAAAAGGGGTCTGCAGACCTCATTTTGAGAACCACTACTTCAAACCACCTCTTGCCAAAAAGGAGTCGACAGCCAGAATTCTCAAGATGTTTTCATTCACCTTCTTACTCTGCAACTACTTATGGAAATGGCTGAATCTTTTGTTTCTGTTTGTGGCCACCACTCCTAGAAGCTTATGCATGATACTAAATCCTTTATTTATTTGGCTGCTGCTAGTGAATCTATGGCTGCTCTCTTTTCCTTATTTTAATGGATCATTGGACTACATTCTACCACCTTTATATCCATAAGCATATTTAGGTTTTTGAATTAATTAAAAATTAATTATTCTTTTTCTATTATTATTGTAGTTGGCAATTCTCTTTCATTGAATGGGAGTTTGTATCAGTCAAGGTTTAATTAAGGAAGCAAAAGCACTGAGTGTTATAAGAGATTTATCTTAGAATTGTAGGAACAGGTGGGGAAGTAAAGGTCTTGAAGAGAAGTTGGAGGATCGGAGTCTGAGTTACCAGTCGGTCCATCTGAAAGGCCAAGTATGCCCAACTACCAAAGTGGGGCCGTGGAGGGGCAATTTGTGCAGAGGTTTATGAAAAACTGTTGCCTCTGAATAACCACAACTTCCATTGGTCAACAGTGCAAGTAGTGAGGAAAAAAAGCTAGATGTAGAGCAGAAGAGAGTGATGACAAGCTGACACCTGCCAGGGACCTCTTCTTCTGTCTGTCTCTGAATCTGCCTGAGAAAAGATCTGCAGATGGTTATGGCCACTGCCTTACTTCTGCTTTTCAAATATTGTGCAAGTTTCTTTCTTGGCCAATTCTAATCTGGAAGAATAGAAGGAAGGGAATTGTGGAAAATGTAATTAATTCCCAGCTTAGCTACACTGACAGAGTACAAACCACCAGACTGTAATGCCACATATTATCTTTTTTCTAAGGCATAAGTCTGAGACTTACCAAATTATTTTCTAGATAAGAAGTATCAAAGAATTTTCTAGAGAATTTTCCCCTATTTTACCAAAAAAAAAAATTTCCAAAAAATGAGAAGAAAAGCTCATTTATTTAGTTAATGCATACCACCCATAAGTTCAAATTTAAACTCTTCTTCCATTAATTTTTGTCTCTTGTAAACATTTCCTTTCCTTAAATAACTGAGGTGTCTTTCAGCAGTCTCAGCTGCCAACCAATTATCATGCGCTTCTTTCTCATAGGAAGTCATCTGCCCTTGATAAGAACGAATGGTTCGCTCCAATTTTTCTTCAACGTCTTTGGCTCGCCTTCTGTAGGTCTCCAGTTCTTCAACTGCATGGCTGATCTTTTCTTCTACTTTGGAAAGTTTCTCCTCCTTCTCTAACCGGTAATTTTCCTCTACTATTAATTTCCTGTGGAGTTTCATTCCATTTTCTTGATACAGTTCAGTCATCTCTTTAAGTTTCTGCTGAAGCTTCTGATTTTCACTTTCCAACTGTGTGTTTTCTGACTGTAAAGAGGCTTTTTCAGTCTGGAGATTTTTAATATGCTCTGTAAGCTCTTCCTTTGTTTTATCTACTTCAGATAACCGAGTGTGAATTCGGTTTCTTTCTTCTTCTGGGGATTTTAAAGAAGCATTTAACTTAGCAGCGTGAATCAGTTTCTTCAAAGCTCCTTTTGGCTGATCACCTAAGTGAGCACCATTTTGTGATTCACTCTTCATTTCCAATTCCAAGTCATCATCCGTTATGTCTTCTCCAAGCACAGCAGCCCAGTCTTTCATCTTGAGCAAGTGTTCAGTCAGAGACTTGATGTGGTTTTCTTTATCACTTAAAACTTGTTCTGCATGTACTTTGGAGTCTTCAAATGTTATTTTCTGTTTATTAAGTTCACTCACTTGTTCTTTTAATACTTCAGCCTCTTGTAAAAGCTGTTTCTGGCTTTCCTGAAGTTGGGAATTTTCATTCAAGGCATCTTTTATTGCCACCTTCAGACATTCTTCATTCATTTGAAATATTTTGGAGATTATTTTGGCTTCAGCTACTTGTGACTTGATGGATTTTGCTTCATCTTCTAGGGACTGTATCCTTTTTGAAATATCTGCCATCAATTCATCTTGCTCAGAATGTTTAGATTTCTGTTCTTTTAATTCTTTTGCTAGAAAGACTGTTTCATCCTCAAGTTTAGATTTGGACCTGTTCAGCTTTTCATAGGTTGCCTCCAAACTTTGTGCTTCTGTCGACTCCTTCTCAAAGCTTGCATCCTTCAAAGCTGACTCTAAGCCTTCATACTCCTCTTGAACAATGCTAAATTTTTCGAGAAGTTTACATTTTTCTTCAATTAGCCCAGAAAGCTTTTCAGCAAGCTTTTTCTCTCTTCCTACATAAAGCCGGCTTCTAACCGATTGAATGCTTCTCCACAAAAGCAAGAGAATAAAAAATCCAGTAATAGCCGCACATATCACCGATTCCGACGGAAAACCAGGTCCCGGTCTCAGGTCTTCAGGCAATGCTGCTGCAGTCCTGCACAGCTTTTCCAGGACCAGCCCCAAGTTCGGCTGAGGGGCAGCCCCGGGCACCTCCATGGCGCCCAGGCCGCTCTGGCTGTGGCCGCGGTAGCCACGGCCCGGCCGGGCTGCAATCAGCAGCTGAGACAGCTCTGCGTTCTGGCGGGAACGCGAACCGGCCCCGGTGACAGCCGCAGACCACGGCGCAGCCGGCCCTGCGGGGAGCTGGAGAGCACTGGTGCCCCCCGGCCTCAGGCGTCCTCCACGTGCACCCTGGTAACCAGGGCCCTTTGTGACATGTCACTTCCGCAACGCGGGCCCAAGCCCGCCCCGCACAAGCCTGTGACACATGCTGTCCTCGCCACCCCCCACCTCGACTCGGTTTCGGCCGGGCCACTGCCGTATTTGAATACATGTTTATAACGTGCAATGATGAAATGTGGTTAAGTAGTATACTCATCGCTCAAATGTTTGTCATTTTTTCAAATATTAAGGACATAAAAGAAGAAACCAAAAAAAAAAGAGGAACAAGACATGGGAAAGAACAGATGATTTTGAAGAAGAAACAATAGAACGTCTAGAAATAAAAAAGGATTGATATAAAAACAGTTGATTTGAAAAAGCCAAAGAGTGAATTAGAGAAGGTTGACATGAGGATGTTACTTGGAGTATAAAACAGTGACAAAGAGATGGAAAATATGAAAAAAAAGTCAAGAATTAGGAAGGTCAGGATAATAATATCCTATATAGATCTAATAGAACTTCCAGAAAAGGAGGAAATAGGATAAAGGAAGAGATGAAATATTTGAAGAGATAAAAGCTAAGACTTTTCTAAAGTTGATGAACAAGACCAATCCAAATACAGGAAGTTCAACCAGTCAGGGCATGATATTGGTTTAATTGTGCCCCCCAAGTTTTAAGTATTGAAGCTTAATCCCCCTTGTAACTCCTGAGGATAAGAACTCCTATTATGGTAGTTGAAACGTGGGGTCTTGAAGAGGTGATTGGACTGTAGGACCCTGCCATAATGAATGGATTAATCATGGTGGTCAGGGGCGTGGTTCTGAGGGCTTTAAAAGGAGAGCACATGCGAGTCTCTCTCTCTCTGCTCCGCCATTCTTACCACGTGAGACCCTGTATTGCCAAAGTTACCAGCAAAGAAGGCCCTCATCAAAAGTATTCCTTTGACTTTGGGCTTCTGAGCCTCCAAAATTGTAAGCAATAAATTACGTTTTCTTATAAATTACCCAGTTCCAGTTATTTTGTTATAAGCAACAGGAACTGACTAATACAGAGCAAGATACAAAGAAGTCCACACTAATCGTGTTATGGTGGGACTGCAGAACACCAAGACAAAGTAATTTAAAAACAACTAGAGAAAAAAATATTTCATATTCTTTTTAAAAAAACTGTTTCAAGTATAAAAAAAGAAAATTCAACCCTTGTCCCACTCACGGCTTACCCCCCACCCCCACCCCACATACATAATACATTAAGAAGTATACCTCCAGAACTCTGTGTATGATGGTTCTTTTATTTATTTGTTTTAATTCCAATTTATTGAAATAGAATGCATAAACCTTTGGATATTAACCATGTAATCTAAGATACAAATGAGAGGTTTCAGAGGGGGTGCCTTCTCTCTTTTCCCTCGTGCCATCAGAATTTACCATTTTGGTGTCCATGAAACATGGAAGGATGACACTGATGCTTTCAAAACAATTGGAGTGAAGGGCTGGAAACAAAACAACTTATCTTCAATGGCTCATGATTCATCTGGCAGAGCATCTCCAAAAGCTTCTTAAAATAAAGTGATAAATCAGACCTTTGTGTTTAAAGGAAGAGGCTGCCTCAGCGATAATAGATTGTTTATTTCATTTTGCCAGAGTTTGCCATGCAAAATCCAGTGTGTTAGTGCGTTCCTTTTGGCAAAATGCTTTCACATACATTATCTCATTTACTTTTTTATTCCCCTGAAATTTTATTTAATTACCCACAGAAAAACAAAACTAATTCCAGAGAGGTTAATGTTTACTTCTAGAAAATATTGACTCAGAGCCCAAACATGGATATTCTGACTCTCAATAAAGCCCTTTCTTCATTTTATTTAATTACCTACAGAAAAACAAAACTAATTCCAGAGAGGTTAATGTTTACTCCTAGAAAATATTGACTCAGAGCCCAAACATGGATATTCTGACTCTCAATAAAGCCCTTTCTTTTCATCAACAAGTTTTCTGTGCTTGGTGTAATTGAAGATATTTTTTGATTCCTTAGACATTTTCAATGACTCTGAAATTCCTAGATAATCAGGTCCACTTGCCTCTACATTTTCATTTGTAGCTGTGTGCTCTGTGAAACCTCCACCACAGCCACACCGAATTTCTCCTTTTTTCCTCAACATACTAGACATTTCATTCCTCCATGGGGATGAAGCTGGGCTCAAGCTGTTCCCTTAAATGAAAAAGCTTCTCTACTTCTGTCAAGGTTCTGCTGTGATTCTGGGCTCAACCCAATCCCCCCGGTAAGCCTTTGCCTCTTTTCCTGGTTGGGATCAGCTGTTCCTTCTCTGTACTTCCACATCCTGAATTGAAATCATGGATTTAATTCTGTTTTGTGGGTTTTGATCATAGCTGCCTTTCTCTGCAAATTCTTAGCATCTCTCTTTGTTGGCCACTTCTCAGTCTCCATAGTACTTGTGCATGTAGTAAATGCTCAATAACTCTTGAGTTAAATTAATTTTAGCTCTTATACCATTCCAGTCTTTCCTCCATTCCTCAGGTCCTGGAATTCTACACATTGTCATGTAGATGAGAAGAAGGAGGCCCAGTCTTAAGGTTAGGTAACAAGGCTCTGAGCCACACTCCTACCTGGAGGCAGAAAGTGTTGGGGGGGGGCACACCTACACATAGGCAAAGGTGACTTCTCAGCCTAGGCTCATTCTGTTGACCCCTCCCCTTTCTCTTTCACATGTATTGTTGGAGTCAGAGGAAAAGGTAGGGTCTGGTGAATCTTTTGAGACCTGTGGGCCCCTTTCTGTGATGGCAAGGTGGGACAGAAACAGGAAAGCTTTGCTGAGATATTATGGGTCACAGAGGAGACCAGAGAATTTCTACTAGGGCTCTCTATGGAGTTAAAAGGTGAGTAAGGACAAAAAGATGACAGACAAGGATCTGAGCCACACTCCTACCTGGAGGCAGAAAGTGTTGGGGGGGGGGCACACCTACACATAGGCAAAGGTGACTTCTCAGCCTAGGCTCATTCTGTTGACAACAAGGCTCTGAGCCACACTCCTACCTGGAGGCAGAAAGTGTTGGGGGGGGGCACACCTACACATAGGCAAAGGTGACTTCTCAGCCTAGGCTCATTCTGTTGACCCCTCCCCTTTCTCTTTCACATGTATTGTTGGGAGTCAGAGGAAAAGGTAGGGTCTGGTGAATCTTTGTCCAAACCCTCGGCGGGAGCGCCACTGCGCTCCCAAGCGGCGCACTCTCTAGTGCACCACCGGGCTGGCCCATAGAAGTGGAATTGCTAAGCCAGGGACTATGCACATTTCTAAAGGCACTTGAAATGTACTGTCGAGTTGCTCATCAGAATGGCTGCCGTGGTTATAGTCACATCCGCAGTACTCAGGGATGGCCTTTCCACAACTCGAAGTGAGAATTTTAGAGAAAAGGACAGGACAGGTTGAAGAATCAGTCTCCGGGGCCTTGTGCAGGGTTCCGTTAAAGGAAAATCGAATGAGCCATGACAACCCTCGGTTTAGCAAGGGAAACCAATTAAGGAACACACCGGGTATGATGGAGAGACTGGACTTCTCTTTTCAGCTGTCATACTATGATGTCATTTCACCTTTTTAATATGAATCTAGTGACTCTCAGGCAAGATGTTTATTATTTTGAGAATATCTGGTTTCACCATTAAGAAAACGCATCCCCATAATGAACTGATTTCTAGAAGTAGTTACACCAAAAAATAGTCTTTCCACGTTGATGAGAGCAGAATGAAACAAAACAAAAAGAGGGCATGCCTAACAGTGGAACTTATCGGAAGGACTCGGGCAGGACTGTGGAAGTCAGGGCCTTCCATCTGTGCAAGCGTTCTAACTGTCCTCTGCACAGAACAATGCATAAAGAACTTGAATTAAGGGTGCCCTAAGATCTCGACATGATCCATTTTTGCATAATGAGAAATCCTGACGTGCCACGAAAAAGAAGAATAACAACCTTCTACGAAAACAGTCTGGGGTTTTGAGCATGGTATCCCTGAAAGCAAAAGCCTGAGCCAATGGCAGAAGCCGGACAGCGTTAAGCTCCATGACACATGCAGTTTTCACCGACTAACAAGATGTTTCCATGTGTTTACATGACAGAGGCGTGCGTGCCCCTTTCTGTCAACACTGCATTGGAGTTTTTGTAGATGGTCTCTTTGCAGCAAAACCAGAGGCTCCTTTAGATTTCAGTCCCCATGCACTGATTGTTGACTGAGAGTGTGAGTGTTACAGTATTGGTTGAAACCCATTTCTGACCAGTCAAGTTGAAGATGCATGTGCCCTATGACCCTGCAATTCCAAATCTAACTGCTCTCCCTAGGCCAGCGCTTCCCCAGATTTAACGTGAGAATCTCGTGAAATTGCAACCTCTGGTTCAGCGGGTCTGGGGTAAGGCCTGAAATTTTACATTCCTAATGGGCTCCCAGGTGGTGGAATGCTGCTAGGATGGAGGACCACACTTTGAGTGGTGAGGCCCTGGGCAAGTGGGCTGACCCTTTGCTGCACACTGGAGTCAGCTGGGGGAGCTTCTAAACTTCTACATCCAGTCTTCCCTCCAGCCAAATTAAATCATAGGTCTCTGGGTGAGACCAGGCATCTGTAGTTTATCAATCTCCCTAGGTGATTCCAATGTGGAACACAGGCTATGGACCAATGCAGATGCCTTTACACGTGTGCAGTGTAATAGACATGGGCTTATTCCCCAAGTAAATTGGGTGTATTCATACAGCAGAGGCCCAAGAGCTGCTTAGTGATTGAATACAGTATAGCTACGTGAGTTAACTTGGCTTCATCTTGAAAATATAGTGCTGAGCACCAAAAGCAAATCAGAAATCATTTGTTAACTTTAAAACCACAAAACAGTATACATAGTTGATATGACAAAAGTATTAAAATACGTGTAGGAATGATACATCTAATAACTTCAGGATAGTAGTTACTTCTGGGGTATCCAGAATGAAAATGGATTGGGGGTGGAAGATTCTTCTGAATTTTAAATAATTTCTTTCTTTTTTCTCTCTCTTTTTTTTGGTGGCTGGCCAGTGCAGGGGTCCAAACCCATGGCCTTGGTGTTATAACACCACACTCTAACCATCTGAGCTAGCCAGCCAGCCCCATGGATTTGAAATAATTTATCTAAGAAGATATGAAGCAGAAGGGAAGGAAAGAAAGAGAGAGGAAGGAGGAGGAAAAGGAAAGGAGAGATGGGAGGAGAGAAGGGAACTCTGATGGTATTTCTTACTAGGTATTACCATAATTATTTCTCACTATTATTTACTCAGTATTATTATTATACTTCTGTAAACCTGGAATCTATTCCAACAGCACACTATGTGCTCTGTGCTTGAGTAGCCTGAAACATTAGTGGGACCAACCATGTTCTAAAAATATTAGCTAAAAAGTGATTGAAAAGGATGAGTTAGTCCCACACCAGATACTTTTACTCAAGACCATCAGAACATCATGGCAATGGCTGATGTCCAAGGAAAGGCCTGTCCAGAGGTCATCTAAGCTGTCATTTCCCATGTGAAACAGACACATAAAGGAGCAGCAGCCTCCCTGAGTGAGGTCCAGCAAGTTGAGAGATAGTGGGATTAGAACTCAGGGCTCCTGCTCCCAGCCCCGGTGTCTTCAGCGCCCAGGGACCCGCCACCCTGTTTACCCCTCGAGATGTTGTGAAGACCCATCCACTGAGGGTGTTCACTGTGGGGGCTCCAGCCTGCATGTCGGTTGGGGATCACCTGCCTCCTTCTCCCTGGGGTACTGCCCTGCTTGTCCTATGCCCCTGCATCGGCATCCCCTCCTATATATGGCAGTGGAGCGTGACAGTGACCCTGCCTGCATCCTGTGCAGTGTTTGTGCTCCGCAGCTGTGCCCCTCACCCAACCCGCCTCCTGCAGGTGCCTGTTAGTTGCAGGACCAAGTTCTGTGCAGGAAAAGACTGTAACTGACAGCTGTCTGTTAGGAGCACTAGCTCACAGGAGGGGCTAGGTTTGGGTTGACCTATACTTTATTTCCAATCTTGTGGTCAGTATTTTTCAGTATTTTGTACAAATACTGTTATTATTTTTTTTTGTAATCTATCATTAGCCCTTTCCTGATATGTGTTGCTAACTCTTATTTTCACATAAATATACCAGTAGTTTTTTAAGGAAAGTTTCTTTTCATTTTTATTCATTTTTAAATGAAAATAAATGAAAAAATAATTAAAACCCCCTCCCTACAGGAAACTTTAGATGATCTGAGCAACAAAGGGGACCAGGGGGTAAATAATCCTAAACTTCCAGAATGATTCACTTTACAGACATAATCTATGGATGTGAGTCAGCTTTTGTCTTTCCCCAAGACATCCTCTTTGGAGTGGTCACTGAGCCTGGCTGGAGGCCACGCTTGTGGAGCTGTGGGAGGAGACTGCTCTGGGAAGCAGTGGCCGGTGCAAAGTCCCTCCTGGGGTGGGGACTGGGCCCAGAGATGTGTCTTCAGGAGTTGATCGAATGTGTTTCCACCCTTGCAGATCCTACGCTATGGAGCACAGACCACGTCCGGCAGTGGCTGGAGTGGGCGGTGAAAGAATACGGCCTTCCCGACGTTGACATCTTATTATTCCAGAATATCGATGGGAAGGAACTGTGCAAGATGACCAAGGACGACTTCCAGAGGCTTACCCCCAGCTACAACGCAGAGATCCTGCTCTCGCACCTCCACTACCTCAGAGAGAGTAAGCGGCTCCCACCCTCAGAACGCAGTCGGCTCCTTCCATGGCTCTTACTCACCGCAGCTCCGGAGGGTTCAGACATTTGTGTCAGTGGCATCTACCTGCCCTCGCCCAATTCCCATTTAGGATCCAAGGGAACTACCCGCTTAGTGCAGTGACTTAGGGAAACAACTCACTGGCAGTATCGCCTGGTGAGAAGCCAAAAAGTCCCCTAAGCAATCAGCTGCCTCCTCCAGGGTCCCTGTCACCAAGGTCGAATGTCAAAGGGAAAGGACTCTTCATCTGGTCACACGTTAATTAGCCTCCATTCATTAGTGCCCCATATCGAAATAGAAACACGACAGAGAGGCTCCTACTTGTTGAGAATGATGGGGTTGGTCTTCCCTAAAGGTAAACCAAGCCCCCTTCATATCCAACTTGAACACAAAACGAGGGAGGTGTCACTTCGTGTCATGAGATTTGGCTTACCCTGACAGAGTGGGATGGCATATTGGCGATAGAGGCATGAATCCACCACGTTTGCTGCATGCTTTGATTTTTGAAATGTCCAGCATGGTTAGAAGGAACGGTAGAAGTAGTGGCACAGCGGGGTAGAGGAAGTCCCCTTGATGCTTTGCCTGGCATCCCACCCCTTCCTCCCTGAATTAGAGACAACCCCCATTTAGGTTTTAACACGCTAACAAGTAGCAGGGCCATGGACTATTTCCACACGGCCCCCGATGTCAGGGTGGGGGTGGGGGGACGTTTTCTTTCTTCTTTTTCTTTCTTTTTCCTTTTTCTTTCTTTAATATTTTTAAGAAAGGTAATTCTCTCTCTCTTTTTCATTTTCATGTTGCTTTTTGTTTTGTTTTGTAGCTCCTCTTCCACATTTGACTTCAGATGATGTTGATAAAGCCTTACAAAACTCTCCACGGTTAATGCATGCTAGAAACACAGGTAATGCTGACCCCGCCCCTGCACCCCATGACAAGCGCAGGGTCTTGTCTGCAGGTCGCATGCTTTAGTTTGAAACACAGGACCAGTAGGTGCATCAGGAAGGCAGGACAGGGACACTTGACATACTCCTTGATGCATATGCAGTACCACAGCCTCAAGGGCGATGAAAGAAACCCTCTGGTTTTTTAGCTCTTCCTGCCCCCGCCTTTGATCATCAATGGATTTCTTTTAACCAGGAGACGTGCAGAATTAGCCTCTAGCCATAACTTCAGCTCACATTTGCTGGATTAGGATCTTCACTTTTAGTCCCAATATGTTCTCTGTGCTGACTCTGTAGAAACTAAAAGTATGTTCCCTATAAAGGAGCCCTTAGCAGTCTCCATTCCAAACACCACCCCCCCACCACCACACACACACTTTTATTCTTAAAGGAATGTTTACTAGGATAAGTTGGAGTTTTATTTTTTCCTTCCTGATATAATTCAGGTCATTTGACTTGTCTTGATTTTAATCTTTTTGTACAGACTTAGTACATTTGTACAAAAGGCAATAGAAGGGAATGTGTTACTTTTTGTGAACTTTTGTTCAAAGGACAATCTATTGTAATTTCAGAGAATATGAAACAGTCACTAACCGAATGCCTACTTTCTATCTCTAACCATTGATTCTACATTTCATTGATTTATTTGCTTATTTTGCCTGAGCCTAAGCAGGGCTTAACACAATGCTTCATCCAGATGAACTAACCTTCCTCCCTCTCCTCCGACTCATAGTCGAGGCTGGGTTTCTGTGGATAAATGTGCTCTTGGTTCACGTCCATTTCCTCCCACCCGAAGGAGACAGGCTCACCTGAGCAAGGCATGGGCTGCTCACCTCACGTTATCAGCCTGCAGGCAGCCTCCACCACCACCCAGGCTACCGATGAAACAGCAAGTGCTGGAAGGCTTAGGTAACCCCGGCCAGCAAGCCAGCCCACTCACAGCCGGTCCTCACATGAAATACAGCAGCTTTCTAAATATGCACCATTTTATTTTAAAATGTAAAAAGTGTGAATCCCAGTTTGAGTATTACAATGAAATAGCTAGTTTGTCTTGGTCTTCTATATTCAAAACACTGTGCTTTTAATCTGAAATTTAAAAAAGGTGCTTTGAGTTGGTAGTACACCTTGTCGATTTAGGGTACACTTATCAACCTGCTAATAACCTTGTGGCCAGAAATAACAAATAACTTAGACGAAGTAATTTCCCCCTCTTAGGAAGCTCCTTTAGACTACACACATTTTCTGATCATTTCACATTTATTTAGAAATGCTTTAACAGTGAGTGAATGTTTCAAGAAAACTCTGAATTTACCAATTTCATTATTCTTAAATATAGAAGTAGTTGAAGAACAGGACAACAAATTCCAAATGAACTGAACTACAAACAGGGAATTTTGTCAGCTAACATTAAGAACATTGATTGAAAGAGAGAAAGGGATGTGCATTTGGATATAGATGTGGATTCATTTTTAATAAGATCCATATACTCTTAGGCAAAATATTTGTAATTCTTTGGTACTACTTTCCAAGAGCTCTGTAAAATATTTTGTGGGTTTTTATACAACTTGAAAAATAAAGCATGTACCATAGAATTGTTTTTAATAAAATGAGATTACTGGGGGTGGAGGTGGGACCACAAGTGGACCTTCAGCAAGAAGCTGTAAAATCAAAACACATAGCGCTTTATAACAAATGAGGCACGGGAGAGCTCCACGTCCACTCCGTCTTCAGAGTCTGCTTCTGACCTGGGCGCTGGTCCATTGTTCCTGGGTCTGTTATGGCAGGTTCAAGGAGGTCTCGTCCTTTGTTGTCACAGGGCAAAGTAGATTTGGCGCTGATGCTGAGATCAACAACCACAACAAAAGGCCTTCACATGTTTTGTCTTTCCTTTTGTCTGCAGGGGGTGCAGCTTTTATTTTTCCAAATACTTCAGTATATCCTGAAGCTACGCAAAGAATTACAACTAGGCCAGGTACGAAAACACCCCTGTGTGATCTCTTCATTGAGAGACATCCCAGATGTCCTGCTAAGATCCCTGACCTAAGTCACGTGATACAAAGGGAGCTGGTCCTGGATCCAAAGCGAGTCCCTTGCAGTCTTATTCTGCCTCTGTTAATTTGAAAATTAAATTCAGTCAAACCGTTTCATTGAGAGACCACACTAAAGGTCTCTGAACTGCTGAATTAAAAAATAGATTAGCCCTTTAACTAGCTGCTCTGAAAGACAGACAGGCAAAGAAGGCATCCTGTATGCCTGACAATAAGGAGTATTGTTTTCGAGTTATTGAAGGGTTTGTGTGTAATCCATCCTTCCTCAGGGGAACAGCCCAAATCAAGAGGAATCCCCCTGTCAGTACTGACCAATCCCCAGCATGTCACAAGGCCAGTCTTCCAGAGCAGAGGCCTGTAATAGACAGTATTTACATCTGAATCTTACTTTATGTCTTTCCAGATGGTTTAATTAGGTAATTAATTTTCATTTCATACATGCAAAAATAGACATTTATCAAGTGCCTATTAGTGCAAGCATGTTCAACTCCAGGAATATAAAGGAGAACCAGACTTCAGAAATCTTCCTGTCTCGAAGGCTTGCCTGTTCATTCATTGAGTGCCTTCTCGGTACCAGCCATGGATGGATGACGGTGAACAAGCTGAAATGTTTAGCCTAGAGTTTTAGATGTTTCTGTAGAGTGTCCTAGAGCCAGAGACAGACATGCACAAACAAATGTTTAACCTAAAGTGCTAGATTTTACAGTAGAGGCACCACCTCTACAAAACAGGCTGTAAGAACAGGAAGGAGAAGGAATTCAAGCCCCCATGAAAGGAGGTAACAAGTTTTCCAGAGGAATGCCATATGCTAGAGAAGGATTCGATGTTGGCAGCTGAATGATGAGGTTGCGGGGGAGGGTATAGCATGCACGCCTTAGACATCTGTCCCCTTGTGGGACTTACAGCCCTGGAGATTGGATATCATAATGCCAGCCTGCCTGCAGGGGAAATGGTGCCATATGCTAGAGAAGGATTCGATGTTGGCAGCTGAATGATGAGGTTGCGGGGGAGGGTATAGCATGCACGCCTTAGACATCTGTCCCCTTATGGGACTTACAGCCCTGGAGATTGGATATCATAATGCCAGCCTGCCTGCAGGGGAAATGGTGATTCCAGGCAGTGGGATGGTTTTTCCATATTTATACATAGATCTAGAACCCAAGCCTTCCTAGACCCAGGCTATTGCTCTTTGACCTTTATCCCATGTGCAGGCTGCACAAGTCTCAGTGTAAACTGGTCCAAGATATTAGGCCTGGCAGCTACTATTTCTTCACTTTGAGGAAGACTCGGCGCTCGTGGGCTAGACGGCATGGGTAAGGAAGCCTCTCAGGGCTGTTTTTATCCTGACACTGCCCGGTCACTGCCATAGTGATTGAGGCTGGAATTTTTCTCTTTTCTAATCTCAGAGAAAAATTTTGCCTCCCCATTCCTGGAAGCTTAGACAGAGCACTTAGCTACCTCTGTCATGGTAGAGATTTCACAGGCCATTGAAATGTGGACACGACCCAGCATCTAAATTAACGAGTTGGGCCCTAAAGAAATCCACTGTGTGTGTTGAAAATGGAAAATAGAAACACACATTTGCTATATGCCTGAGAGTCATTTTGATGCTTATGCTTTCTCTGGGTTTTTCTCTGGCCTTTGGAAGTTGGGAAAGCGCCATGAAATCCATGGTGGGATGTGACTTGGTGTAGTGGGGAAATCAGAGATTGTGTTCCCAGCTGAGTTACACTGAGTTGTGTCTTTGCAGCTATCTGCAAAACACTTGGCTGAGGTTTTCAAAAATTGTATTTATTGATTTGTACTCGCATTTGCTTGTTCATTTCAGCTGAATCATAGATGCCCTGACTGAGTTGCTAAGCCAGGGTTTGTGAGCTAGTGTTGTAAGCTGTCTTAAAAGATCACACCATGGGCAAAATCTGTTGGTGCAAGCCGTTGATCAGGCCAGCCAGTGGGCTGCTTGATGCCACCTGATAGAACACTGGATCCTGGAGCCACTTTTTTCATAGTTTAGGATATGGCGGATTTGGAAAGGAATGCCTGTCCAGGTGTATGGAGAGGGTGGCTGCAAGTGACAGCTGGACTCCCTCACAGGGGTGGTGAATTTAGACACCCCACATGTCGCTCCAGTGATGTTCTCCTGTGGGTCAATCGTTTGGGAGTGACCTGGAAGAGAACACACTTCCATTTCTTCATTACCAACAAAGTATGTTTCTGAGACTCAGTTTGTATTGGAAATACCTGTTTTGATTACTGCTACTGTGATTGTGAAAGGAAATACAGATATTGGTATCTGACTTGTAAAGAATTTAAATAAAGATTAAAAAGCCAGAGGAGTATTTACTGTAGGTCAGATTTAGGGATTTGACCTTGGAGAAGAGAATTATTTATATATACCTTGGCTCGTCCATTGCTAAGGTGGACCAGTGCTCAGCCTCAAAGGAATGGTCATGCAGCCAGAGAACCCTGAGATGGCTCAGGGGTATGGGCTTTGCTTCGCTGGCTCCCAGGGCTGTGTGAGTCACCGGGGGGGGGGGGGGGGGG
>NW_007732487.1:0-12673 GCF_000696425.1 Galeopterus variegatus | reverse complement strand
GGGGGGGGGGGGGGGGGGGGGGGGGGGGGGGGGGGGGGCATCACTGGGAATTTGACTATGTCCCTGTGGTCAGTGGGTATCTGCTTTCAGAAAAGGTAGTGTTCACTCTGTCTTTGAGGATCCTTGGGGATGGAAACCCAGGTTCCTGCCCTTCTTCTCTTGGTGGCTATATCACGATCATCGTGTCCACTCTATTTCTCTAATCCCACATTCATGGACACAGAGGCCTCTGGTCAGCATCTGTGCTGACCCTGACACAAACCGGATGCCTGGGTAACAACTCCATTTGGAGCAGGATCTGCCCCTTGTCTGCACTGCAGCTCTTTCATTGTAGAGTTCCTGATATAAGAAACATAATGGGTTTCGAGTTTAACTAGTATAAATGAGCTGGTGTGCCTCCTGCTTTCTGCAAGACTCCTCCCAGCGGCCAGGTCATCCTGCAGAGCCCACTGCCCAGTGCTGTGTCCCTCCTCTCCTGCTGGCCTTCAGCCACCCATCCCCAGGCTGCTGCCCCGGTCCACCTTTTCCTCTTCTCATGGCCAAACTTCCCACATGGTTTGCTTATTCCAGAGTGCCCTTATTGTTGACCCTGCCACGTCAGCCTGACCACTGCCATGTCATTTCTCAGTGGGCCAAGACTGTCTAGTGTCCCTACACGCAACCACAAATGGATACGCTTTCCCTCCTCTGTTCATGCCTCATCCTCTCTCTTCCCATGCTTCTTCCTAGTAATTCTCCCACATTTTCCTGATTCAAAATGTACCTTCTCTCAAGACCCCTTTGCTGAATTTGCATTTAGATCAATCTAAATGGTCATTACTGAAGTATGTTTCATGCATTTCTCAGGTTGTTGCAGTTATTACTCCCAGAAACCCTTTCCCCACCTCCTCTGTAAACACCTTTTCCTTTGCTGAATCCACTCCTTTTGGAGCCACCGCCCTTGAGATCTCAGGGCAAAGTGGCAAAAACAGAGATATGGTCTGACTCACAGAATCTGGCAAGCCAGTAAGTAGTCCACCTCGGTATGCACCAGCCTGCCTGGTCTCTTAAGAGCAGGTTATGCGAAGGTTCTATTCAGTCCCAAGGAGGATGTTTTGCAACCCCATCCTTTTCTTCTCCATCACTATGACAACCCATATATCATGATATGCATCTGGGATGTTATCAAAAGAGGTTTGAGAGATAAGCCCACAAATGCAGCCCTGACTTCTCCTTTGAAGCTGGTGCCCTTCAGGGCTTTCTCAGAATCTTAAATTATTTCTCGACTGGAGTTCGCAGCTTAGAGCTGCTGTTCCTCATGACCAGGCATAGCGAGACAATGCAGCTACTGCACTGTGCTCCTCAGTTAGGTGCGACATACAGCCTGTATCTTAACAAATGGCTAAGAATGCATTCTTTGCTTCCTCCGACCTCTAATATAACCACTGAGATCTGAAAACCTAGGCAAGGAGGGAATGCAAAATGTCCCCACCTCTCCATGCCTTTGATGTAGGATTTTGGAAGACTTTGGGAAGATTTGGAGGAAAACAAGAGAGAGTGACTTAATTATGTTAGGGTTGAGTCTAACAATTCCTTCCTTTTAATAGGAGTTTATAGGTTGGTTCCGGGAAGTAGCTCTTGGTCTTCCTAATTTGTCTTCCCTGTTAGCATCTAAATCGATTAAGAGTGGGCAAATCTCATCCTTTCCCATCCAGCCCAGCCAGAGGACCACCAGAGTCACTTTGTACATGTCGCATGGACCCCACAGAATGAGGATGAGCTCTTCTGTGATCCAAGTTCTGTCCGCTTTTGATGCGGGCAGGTGGAGAGCAAGAGGTCTAGAGGGTCACTCTTCAGTGAGTTTGATGAAAGGAGAATATAAAATTTGGCTGAACTTAACCCTCATGGGAAGGGCGGTCAGAATGTCGTTTTGGTTCACTAATGTCTTAGAAGGGGTGTGGTCAAAGAGACGTCTCATTCCAAATTAGGAACTGATCCCAGCTCTTAGTAATTTAATGAATGCTGGTATAGAGGAGCAAACACCTTTGGCTGAACTTAACCCTCATGGGAAGGGCGGTCAGAATGTCGTTTTGGTTCACTAATGTCTTAGAAGGGGTGTGGTCAAAGAGATGTCTCATTCCGAATTAGGAACTGATCCCAGCTCTTAGTAATTTAATGAATGCTGGTATAGAGGAGCAAACACCACTCAAGCTCTCATTTGTAGCTTCACGTTGTGTTTTGTCTGGATCAGGACATATAATGTGCTTCTGTGGCCACCCCACACTGCCGGTGAAATAGCGTTTATAAAGTTAAGCTTTTAAACAGTCTTTTACAGATAAAATAGCAGAACCAGTGCCAGAAAGCAGTCTTCCCCTCCCCAGGAATTTTTCTGCCAAGTGTATGAGTTAATTACCTTGGAGATCAAAGTTGAAGAGAAATGGAGAGAGTGTTGACATGATCACCATAAATCAAGTGTAAAATCTACTCTCACCAGAAGTCCTATGCTCTGCTATCAATAATGGACAAATAGCAAAGGTATTTGGAGTAGGAATTTTTCAAGCAGCCAAGAGGAGAACTACTCAAAACTGGCTCTGCTTTGAGGTGGGAAGCCTCAGTGGTCACCTCTGGTTGTCCCCTATCTCGGCAAGGTTGAATTTAGCATTTCTTAGTGTTTCACTCGGTAGGAGGGGGCCTAGTGCCCACAGCATGTGATCAGTAGCTGATCAGGAAGCACTGGACCAGAATATCATGGAGAAAACAAAAGCCCTCTTATCTTCCATGCCAGTATGTTTATGGACATGTTAATCATTTGTTCATATAAACATCTCGAATACTTGGCTGAAAAGTAGACTTAATTTGGTGTTGTTTAGGTCTTCACTTATTTTCAGTAGAGGCTGGGACATGGTTATACATCCTAGATAGGACTTTATGAATAAAGAGTTTCAAAATATTTTTGTAGTAGTAACCAAGTGTTTAATTTTTTTCTAGTTACATTTCATGAACAATTCTTTTCTGTTTAAGGTAGTGTCTGACTAACCTACTGATGCTTGCTCTTAGTTACATTAGCTTTCTTATACCTCAGATAGAAGCAGTCGATCTCAAACTCTTTCAACCATCTTTGATTTGTATTGGTATTCTCCAGATAGCATTTCTGAAAATTTTATCTGCAGGAACACAGATTCCTAAAAAAGGACAATGGAAACTTCTAAAATAGGCTTTCTTAAACTTCAATGTGAGCCCCCTGGGATCATGTTAAAATGTTGATTCTGATTCAGTAGGTCTGGGGTAAGATTCTGCATTTCTAATAAGCTCCCAGGTGTTGCTGATGTTGCTGGTTCAGGGACCACACTTTGAGAAACAAGGATCTAGAATGTATTTCTGTATTACCTTGCTTCTTCATTTAGTAAATAGAAGCTGTTTGCTGGTGTGCGTATCTGCTCCTGAATTAGGCCTGATGTTGTTAGCATTGCCTTGCTAGTAGATTTTTCTTTCTGAGACAATCCTCAAATTGAAACTCTGGCTAACTGTTTTTTAGACAAGATGTAACTGGCTGAAAATTCGTGTGCAAAATGGCTCCCAGAGACTTAAGTTAAAATTTAGTTGTAAATTGATAGTAGCTGCAGATTTAGTTCCCATGTGCAACCCCAACACCAGGAAAGTGAAAATCCTTGAGAAGCTGGGTGGGAAAAGCTTAAGGTCCCAAAATGTGAAAATGCCAGCTGAAAGGGAGGGGTGAGCAATAGCCCAGTTTAAAAAGGAAAATTATCTAACTCTCCAAAGCTCTGGGAGGTAGGATTTCACAGACCACACCAGCCACAATGCTTGTAGCCAAACAGACCAAATAAATTAAGGCAGTTCTGTGTCGAATTTCATGTTGCCTATCATTTCTTTTCTCTTTGGGATGTGAAAATAGACACATCTTCTGCAACATACTCGAGATCTTTGAAGACTGACCCATCAGATTTCCAGCTTTAAACTAGGTTAAATGATTTGTTTAAAGAGAGACTTAAAAATAATTACATTGCCCTGCTCTATTTTATAGCCATCTCTGGTGTCTGGAAGCAGAACACCTGCTGAAGTATTTGACTGTGGCCTTCAGTTTGCCCAGAATGACACACAACATTGAAGTGAGACCTATCAGTTGAAGAAGACAAAGTTCTGAAATGGTTCTGTAATAAGATTGTATGTAGAAATAGCTTTACATAAGCATAGTTAGTAAGGAGCATGCATGATAATGTTTCTGCAATATATGTTTGAAAGAAACTTGAAATGACTTAGGGTCTTTGTAATCATTAATAGAACTCACATTGAGGACACAGAAGTATAGTTATTAGATTTGCATATGCAAAGTGCAATGAAGGTTTATGGGATAAGTGATATTATGGTAGAAATACAAAGAAATCATTGTAAATACTCAAGTTATGAAGGTCATTGTGAGGTGTTGTGGGGGCAATACTATTTCAGTCCTGTAAATCATTTTATGCAATTCATGTAGGAGAAATTCTAAATTCATTTAGAAAAGGAGAAAGAGTAGACATTTGCCTAGGAAAATAACTAGACCAGTTAAGATTGACTATAAATGGATGAGATTATAACCAGGAAACTAAGCTGGCAAATAAGAGGGAAGACAGTGGTCATTTCTAAGGAAAAGGGAGAAGAAAAAGGAGGATGAATTTGATGGATTTAGGGACAGACCTCGAACAAGAATTGATTGATTCATCCAAGTTGTGGGGCTCTGTTTTGGACGGACCATGAAGAGGATAAAAGGATAGGTTTAGGTCAGTCAGAGTTAGAAGCAGGAGAAATTAGATTGTAAGGAACTTTTACTATGGTCTTGACCTGTGATTGTAGGTAATTACTTTAAAAAATTCAGCAAGCTCTGGGAGAATCTGTCAATGGGAGTTTTCAGATAAATGAGTGAGAATTTCCGATCAATAAAATATACACAATTATAATTTGTATTTAAAACCCAAATTTAGTGGAATCAAGATTGAATATTTCTTTGGATTACTAGATTTTTGCACAATATTTATTCTAATAAACACAAAATAAAGTATAAAACAAAACATCTGTTCTAAGAATTATATTATTGATCTTTTAGTCAATTTATATGTCTTTACAGATTTACCTTATGAGCCCCCCAGGAGATCAGCCTGGACCGGTCATGGCCACCCCACCCCCCCATCGAAAGGTACACTGTTGGCTCCCACTGCCTGGAATCTGCATGTTACAAGGCAGTGGATAACTACTGGAGTAAATAATAATTTCTGTAGTTAACCTGTGGTTTTTCAACATGTGGCAGGTTGTTCCATTGGGAACAAAGCACAACTGATCTTTAAATGCAGTGATTCTTTCTCTATTTGGGTAATACCTACTTTCAAAACAAAAAGAAATGAATCATGTCCTGTATTTCAGCATGGACAAATGCATGTTTCATAGGATGTTTGAGTACAGATTAAATAATTGGTGATTTCTCTAATCTTGACCCTGTTTAAAAGTAGCCCTGGCTTTATTTTGTTTTCCTGGTAGCATTCTCTTTTCTTTAGACTATGATTCATTTTAATGTTTTATAAACCATCTTGATTTTTTTTAACTTTTGGAAAAAGTGGAGTATAAATAAATGTTTTAAATGGGAAATGTCCTCCTTTGTTACAGTGTTGACATTTGGTTTTGTTAGAAAGGAAAATTTTTGCTAACCATAAGATGCTCCGTATTATAAGAGTAAAACTATTGTTAATAACTAAAATAATTGACACAATGATTATACAACAGCATCAAAGACTAGTGGCCAAATATAAGTTGTAGTTAATTATCTTTTTTATTTTTGAATTTCAGCTGCTCAACCATCTCCTTCCACAGTGCCCAAAACTGAAGACCAACGTCCTCAGTTAGGTATGTTTGAGGAACAATCTCGATAGTCATAAGAGAAAATATAGGCTCAGCAGAGTATTTCTAAAATGTGTCACTTTTTAAATGAAATTAATGCTATTTTTTCTTCTTTATAACTGCTCCATATATAAGGTGGGGGCCAAATCATCAATCTACTCAATTGGGATGACCTGACATTTTGCTAAAGCATGTCCGAAACCTATGCAATAAATATGGGAAAAACATACTGCTTGCACATAGACTGCTGCTTTGTGATCTATGAACTCCTTTAATTTTACCTTTCATGTCATATGCACCAAAATCAGCTTCTGTGTTAAGTCCAGTGTGGAAATGCGGTGAAAGGCTGATAGTGGTAGTGGGTTGAACAACACAGCCAATATGGTGCCAGGGCCAACTGGGGACTTAGCACACATTTGTCCTATTTATATCCTGGGTTGAAGTGGGCTCTGAACCTGTAGCCAAATCCTAGCTCACCACCAACTAGAAAGCTTCTAACACGAAGCTTCTCTGAGATCCGATGTCACATCTTATCACATACAGGAGGTGGAAGCAGTGATTTTCGGGGTAGGGGACGTTTTCAGCTCTGACATATGGAAACAATCGAGTCAGCATTATGCCCGAAATCACATCATACCAAATCACGATGATGTCTTTGGGATTTGACTTCTTTTGTTTGTGCTATAGATCCTTATCAGATTCTTGGACCAACAAGTAGCCGCCTTGCAAATCCAGGTGAGATACTGCTGATTTTTGTGCTTACAAAGTTATCTTTTTGACAGTGGCTATTTTGAAAGGTAAACTTGTATTGGTGGGAAATTCCTTCAACAGAATGAATTTTAGTTTTAGGTGTCACTAGATGATTTGCCTAAGTGGAAAAAATGGGTTGGGTTATAAATTAAGATTTTAGTTTCAGCAAAGAGCATTATAAGCAAATACACTCTGTAATAGTGTTCTAGGACTGCTGTAACACAGTACCACAGAACGGGATGGCTTAAGCAACAGAGGTGTATTGTCTCCTGGTTCCAGAGGCGGGAAGTCTGAGATCATGGGTTACGGTGACAGGCTTCATTCCTTCTGAGGGCTGGGAAGGAAGGATCCATCCGGGGACTCTCCTTGGCTTGTACCTGGCCAAATTCTCTCTGTGTCTCTTCCCATTATCTTCCCTCTCTACGTGTCTTTCTCTGTATCCAAATTCCCCCCTTCGATAAGAACACTGGTCATATCAGAACAGAGCTCAGCCCAGTGACCTCACTTTAACGTGACTACCTCTGTAAAGACCCCATCTCCAAGTTAGATCACATTCCGAGGTACTGGGGGTCAGGACTTAAACATATGAATTTGAGGGGGACACAAGTCAGCCCATAACACAAGCAGATAAAATAACAAATATTTTTTAAAAGAGAACCTTAATTACAACCAAAAAATATCAAATTTAGGATCTTCTTGGATGGTCTGTTTCTGAACTTAGATTATAGAAGAAAGTGCAGATTCTTAATGGGACCATTTGTCACCAGTCCCTTGTGAAGGATGATCACCTGTCCTCACATTTCGGTGCCAACCAAATTGTTTTATTTGTTTGTATTCAGATCAGAACCAGCTGTGCTGGCATCAGCCTCAGAAATTCATAGCACATGCTACATATTCTCAGCTGCAAATTCAAATGATGCCAAGATGTCACAGGCATGTTGCAAGCGCAAGCTGGAATGTATATTTTCTAAACACTGAGGCCAAAATAGGGTTGAAAATGGAAAAATTTAAATTCAGTCAGTGTATTCCCCACAAGAGAGGACACAAAATATCATCATTGTTGAGCATCTGCATCTTTGACATTAAATTTTGGTTAACATTAATAAATTCAGTAAATATTTTTTAAGCAGCCAAGCAGTTACAGGAGACTTTTATTTGCTGCTCTAGCCCAGGACCCAGACCAGGTGCTCAATAATTATGTGTTGACTACGTGAGTGCCAGGAATAACAAGATGTAGTTCTTGGCCTCAGGACACTTCTGGTCAGTGGAGAGAAAGACACAGGTAGCTACAGCAATGTCCAGATCATGGAGCCACGGGCTGTTCTCTCTTATGTCAGCATCAACTGTGCCTATGTGTCTTGCATCTGTGGTCCCTCCTCACATGTCTGCTCAGCTTTCCATTTGCAAGTGGCACTTAACCATTCGAATAAAAATAATGACTATGTTTTGAGATGATTATTATCAGTAGTGCTTCAGGAAGACTGATCTGGCAGCAATGCTCAGGATAGATTAGAAAGAAGAAAAGGTTGGAAGCTGCTGCACTCTGGGAATGTTCATACAATGATGTGAAATAACAATCAAACAGCTTCCACCCCATAAAATGTCCCCTACCCCCTCCCCCATATAATGTGTTTATGGCTGTGGTCCCTTCCGTGCCTCCTAACAGCCCTGGGAGGTTATTATCTCCATCCTACAGATGAGAAATCAGAGGTCCAGAGAAGTTAAGTGACTTCTGAGTCACACAGCCAATATGAAGGGAGACCAGACTTGAAACCTGCCTGTCTCCATAGTCTGTTACTGTATTCTTGACCCACACTGTCCCCAGCTAAGTATGAAGGTAAGAGGGAGGTCTTGGAAAACGGGGATTGTGAGAATAGAAAGGAAGGATTTCCATTCAGTTCAACAGCTGTTTAGGTTCAGCAGATGAATCTGAGACCAGGAAAGAAGAGGAGCCAAGAGTCAAGCTGCACCAAACATGACCAAACTGGACTTTTCACTCCCACAAATTGGCTACATGAAATATATATCCACATGCCTGTGATTTCCCAGCTCAAAGGTACTGCTTGGCTTATTTGGAAAATGAGGCCAAAAAGAGTCGCTTGCCCCCAAGCAGAGCACCAGCTCTCACAGGGCCGCACAGCTTCTCCTGTGCCCAGCAACCTGGGGGTGCTCGCTGTAGGCAGAGCAACCTGGACTCAGAGCAAGGAGACTGGAAACCTATCACAGGCCTGGGAAAAGGTTCTGGAACATCACAGGCCAGCAACACTGGCATCGTGAGCAAAGGACTGCATTTACCACTAAGACCATTCTTATTGGGCCTGGGGAAAATGGCAGCACCCAACCTTTGATTTGCAGTACAGTGACATAAAGATTTATTTTACTTAGTTTATAATGAATTATTTTATTATGAATTATTTCTCTCCATCTGTCCGTAGGCCTGTGTCAGTTGCATTTGTGTGGCCTTTCCTCCTGAAACCAGAATGTCTTGTATCTTTCTATTAACAAGAATGCTTCTGTTTGATTCTATTTTTTCATTCTCTGATAAATAAATCCTTCATCACTTAAAAATTGCTGCCTTTGCTCTTCGTATGATACAAACACTATGTAATCATTTTCAATGGGAAGAGTCCATCATGTAGTATGAACGTCCAAGTTGGTATCAGCATCCCGAAGTCTCAATCCCAAATATCTATTTGATGTGCACTTTGGACATCATTTCTCCTGCTGAGAAAAGTGTGTTTTCACAGTCTCATGTCACAGATCAGTTATAAGCAACACAGCTGCTTTATGTCCCATTGGAATGACTGGGAATTTAACATGGCTCCTCTAATGAATTTAAATGATCTTCCCATGAAATAGCTTTCTTGGGTTATATTCAGTGGCTCCCTTGAAGCTAGCTGGATATTCTTTCATGGTGGGCATGAAAATGCATCCAGTTTCATGCAAAACTACAAACCAGTGTTAGGGATGTTTTGCCATTTATCAAGAGGTGGAAGCATGCAGTCTTCCAGTGCGATCCCACCAAGTTTCAGGTACAGGGAGGGGACAACCTGGAAAAGACCTGAGGAGGCTGTGCAGGTGTGTGCAGAAACCAGGCCTGGAAGAAATGGTTTGTGCAGTGGTCAAGCGTGGCAGCCTGCAATCTGGGTTCTGATGCCTGCTGACCTTGGGCAACACAAGTCATCCTACCTCCTCAAGCTCCAATTTCCTCATCTCTCCAGAGAGCTAATCACATGATTCTTGTGGGGATTAAATAAAGTAACACACGTAAAGTGTTTAGAATGGTGCCTGGTACATAGTAGGCTTTCAAAGGCTATCAGACAACCCTGAGAACACCACCGTTGCAAGTTTTGCACGGCCACCATTGTGTTCCCTGGGTTAGTCTTCCTTTTGGCATTTCCCGGCTATAGGTGAGGAGTACTTATATATCTTTCCTTAAACTCTTGTTTTCAGCCCCCCAAAATCATGACAAGAGCGTTCACATACTGAGTTCGTCCTCACAGTGATCCTTCAGGGTAGTACTATTACCAGTCCCCATTTTACAGATGGGGGCCCAGTGGCAGAGAGAGCTGGGGGAGTTGTCCAGTGAGCAGCAGAGCCAGGATTCCACCAACCGAGGCAGTGCCAACTCCACAGTTGGGGCTCCCCACAACCCACCATGCTTTCCTGCCCCTCCAACAAGTGCTGTCTGAGCCATGCCGAGCCTCAGGCAGAGACTTCCACTGAGGACACATCTGCCACCTTGCAGAGGGTCCCACCTGTGCACACAGATCTTCTGCACCTCCCCCAGCTACTGTAGCAAGTGGCTCCAAACCACCGACTGCCACCTTGGTGCTTGCTGGGCCCCTCGCCACTTTATTTACTTCCCTTGTTCCTCTGTCAGCTGATGGCTGCTGTGCCCTGCACGGGGACACTGTTTCGACCAAGCCCACAGCTGCTGAGTCACTCTGCAGCTCTCTGCTTTTCTCTGTGGTTTGTAAACCGTTTTGTTGTTTTGCCCTTTTTTGCTCAGTCTGTACTTCCTTGCGACTGTGTTTCTCTTTTCCTTTTACCTATATCAGGAGACCCCTTTTCTCCTAAAAATGGAAGAATTGCCTTCTGTTCTCTTCTAAGCCACACCCACTGCCTTCCATCCATAGGGCTGTCCTGTAGGTTGGCAAATACTTGCCACCTTTTCATGTTTACCCCAAATCCTGGTATTTTAGTTAATTACCCTAGGACAAAACTAGCTACTCCTTAATGACCTTGCAAGGATGTTATCAAGATAGAGTGAGAAAATAGGTCTGAAGGGTTTTATCAAAGAAAGATGACTCATGAGGTGGAGGTGGCAATGCTGGTTAAATGAAAAATCTTGTCTTTTAAGAGATTCTGTTTTTACTTGTTGGTTTGGCCAGTGAGTGACCCAAGCTGCTTTTAGGTTTTCCTGAATCCTAGGCATTCTTGTTTGGGAATCCCTATTCTATACTCCTCATTGTACATTAATTGTTATTGTTTTGTCAGTAAAATAATAATTTAATAAATTGCTTCTGGAATTCTGTGACAGAGTAACATTTAACTTACCATTGACAATGATTTCTCAGCAACCATTGTACATCCTTGAGAATTCTTGCACAGTGAGAAAATCTGCTCTACACACTGCAAATGCAGTAAATTTTGTTATGAATATTATATTTAAACATTATATTAAAAAAACAATGAATTTGACATAATGTTACATTTTATATAAACCATTTACTTAAACATTCATTGATTTTGCATTTACAGTTTTATTCTTAGATTTGGAAGCTGATAAATTTGGCTGACAGATCTCTTATTTCCATAGACTTTTGAAATGCTCACAGGCCTGAGCCCTGTGTCTTCACAGCTAATGGGTAAAATAGTCTAGTGAGAAGTTAGCTGGTCCGTCCTTTGGGCTTCGAGTTTCCAGCCATGCATTTAGGGCCCGGACTTTCTAATTCGTCAGAAGCAGGAGAAACATGAAATCGCTGTTCTCCACTGGTTCTCTCCTACACAAATTTGTAAGGAGGTGGGCGGGGGACAAATTCCTAAGAGGCACTGCCGGTGCTTGAGTAGACACCACGTGTTATTTTGGCTGTTTAGGCAGCTCTGTGTATGTATACAAAATCTGTGGAATTGCTCTCTCTAAGGGAGGAAGTTGACACTGAATATTTATTTTCAAACAACTGTATGCATTTATAGTGAAACATACGTGAGACTGTTACATCAAAAATCCATGCTCTTCCCTGTTCCCTGGTCATACACGGAATTTTGTTTCAAGTTGTAATCCTTTAGTTACAGTATGTATACTAAAACCACATGGTTTTCTCGTACCATTCTTTGTGTTTTCTAAATGCATACTAATGAAATGTTGGAGGCAACAAAACTTGATTGAGAACAGTCTGTATGTGTGGTTCCGAAAAAGCAAAGGTTTCCACCATGATGAACTACAAGCTGTTAATACATTTCAAATGTGCTGCTAGACTGAAAGTGGTCGTTTTCCAGAACATATTCAGAAAAGGCTGACCTTTCTCACGATTCTATTGTATGGGTGAATTCACAAACATATCCATTTCCATGTAGCCAACATGGAAACAAGGATTTATGAGTTGAGCAATTTACATAGGGAGCTAGTGGGAAGAATTTAGAGAAAAAAGAATTCATGATTGATTTTAACATTATATCAATTCCCAGTTAAAGTTTCCTTAATAATTTTATTATACCTATTGATATTACTCATAACATAAGAAAAGGTAATCATTTAGGTAGTAAGCCAAGGCAGGGCTATAGCTGGAGTTTGAGAAGAAAGACCAATCTCCAGTCCATTTTAAAAGCTTCTAAAATATGTTCAACGCATCTTAGCTTCTCCTGGTTCTCAACATTACTGTCAATATTTACATGCTTCTCTCCTTTAGGTAACCACAAATCATCTTAAAGTATTGTAACATAGTGGCTAGAATGACCTAGATTTTTCTCTAAATTTTTTTTTTTTTGTCAATATACAAAGTAGTTGCTTATTGTGTCCCATCACTGAAACCCCCCTCCCTCCCCCCTCTCCCCC
>NW_007732486.1:131563-132046 GCF_000696425.1 Galeopterus variegatus | reverse complement strand
GAGTCACTCCTTTTCATGTCTCTCAGAAGTTGGCCTGTGACCCTGTGCAGTCATTCCCAACCTCCCCCTGCATGAGAAACCATTGATCTGCTTTTTGTCACTGCAGATTAGATTTGACTGTTCTAGAAAGTCATACAGCATATATTCTTTGGGGTCTGGCTTCTTTCACTCAGCATTATTTTTTTAGGATTAATCCATGTTGATACTTTGTTTCTGGCTTATTTCACTTAACATCCTCCCAGCTCATCCATGTTGTTGTATCTATCAGTAATGTGTAGCTTTTTATTGCTGAGTAGCATTCTGTTGTGTGAATATGTCACAATTTGTTTATGTATTTGGCTGTTGATGGACATTTGGGTTATCTCCACTTTCGGTATCATAAATAAGCCTTCTGTAAACATCCATGTACAAAATTTTGTGGGTGTATGTCTTCATTTCTCTTGGGTAAATACCCAAGGAGTGGCATTGCTGTGTCTTATGCTT
>NW_007732486.1:125524-125991 GCF_000696425.1 Galeopterus variegatus | reverse complement strand
GAACCCGTCGCCATTTTAGTTCTCTATAGATTTTACTTTTATGTATGATGTCTATGACCAATGTCGAGGCTCAGAAAATGATACCCCACAGTGAAGGCCTCAGAAGCAGCCTCAAAAGCAAAGATTCCCTCTGACCTTTTTCCGCCCTCCTGTTTCTGAGCCTCACTCTCTCCTGAGGCAAGCCATGGAAACTAGAATCCCTTTTTCCCAAGGCAGGTCATAGATATACTCTACCCCTGCCTTCTGCCTCTGTCTTGGAGCTGGCCATAAAGAAATTCTCTGACCTACCTTGTCTGGTGGTAGGTCATAAGGCCCCCATTGCAGAAAGGAGCCTGCCCCATACCCTGGAGGAAAATGTTACATAGAGAGGCCAAAAAGAATCTGGACAGGCCTTGCTGGGTTTCCGCACTCAGTCTATTAGCAATAGATCATATTTTTCTTGTTCAATCACATTTCTACACTGCTGT
>NW_007732486.1:122039-124537 GCF_000696425.1 Galeopterus variegatus | reverse complement strand
AGTCAATACTGTTGGTCATCTTCTCCTTCCTGAAATTCCCATTCTTTGCTTTCCAGACCTCCTGCTGTACATCTCACTGATCCCTGTATAATTCCCTCTTATTCCACTATGGGTTCCTCTTTTTCCTGCTACTGTTTTAGCACTTGGCATAACATCAACCTTGATGTCTTTCACCTTCACATGAACACATCCTGTCTCCCTGGATTCTACTGCTGGCCTCTCTTTATATCACTATTGTGCACTGGGGCACCCTCTCATAAGAGATGTCCAGAAATATCTGGGGATGGCAGCAACAATGGATGTCTTCCCTAATATTCCTCATATTTCTAAACCCTTTGATATTAACCATCACCATATCATCCAATCCAAATCAACATCTCACAGTCATCCCAGCATATGAACAGATCTATGCTATCATGAAAATCTGAAAATCTCTTGTGTGAACCCTTGGAGCCCAGCTCCTATCGGTAAAGTCAAGGGTGAAATGGGGAAGGAGAGGGTTAAAATCTCATGGCTGGAATCAACCCTACACTCTCCAGCTGTGAACAATTAGGCTTGTCANCACTCAGTCTATTAGCAATAGATCATATTTTTCTTGTTCAATCACATTTCTACACTGCTGTGCCTGCTTCATAGAACCTAAGCATAAATATGGACAATTTTCCCTGTATCTTTGGGTCTTCATTCTGAAGGTTCCCACGTCACATAAAACTATGGTATAATAAAATTTGTTGTGACTTTTCTTCATATTAATCTGTGTTTATCGGGTGATTTTTCAGAGAACCTTCAGTGGGTTGAAGGGGATGTCTTTCCTTGGCCCCTATACTCATTTAAAATTAATTTCTGAATAGGGTATAAGGGAAGGGTTGAGGTTATTTCTTTCCCTTATAAGGATATACAATTCTCCCAATACTATTTGTTGACAAATCTATCCTTTCCCCACATTATTGCCTTGGTGTATCAATTGACAAACCGTCTGTGGGTCTGCTTCTGGACTCTATCTGGCTGCATTGCTCTATATGGCTATGCTATCACAGGCCAAAATCACACTCCGTTGGTTACTATGTCTTTATGGTAAGTTTTGAAATCACACAGAATAAGTTCTCCAATGTTCTCTTCTCATTAAAATTGTCTTGGCTATTCAAGGTCCTTTGAATTCCTAAAATTACATCTTAAAATTTGAAAAGAAATTTTGGGAAACAAGCCTGTTGGAATTTTAATTAGAATGACGTTGAACCTTTAGACCAATTTGAAGTGAATGAACATCTTAACCATATTAAATGTTGAATCATGGACACAACATGGTAAATCTTTCCATTTGTTTTGTCTTCATTGATTTCTCTGAGAAGCATTTTGTAATGTCCAGTGTACAGGTCTGGTACATACTTTGATAAAATTGTCTGTAAATACTTCGTGATTTTGTCTACTGTAAATATTATTATTTAATCTCATTTTGCAGTTGTTCATTGCTAGTATATGGAAGTACTGTTGGTCTTTGCATATTAACTTTGTATTCTATTACCTTCCTAAACTTATTTAGTTGTAGTAGCTTTTTTATACAGACACTCTTTCAGAATGTCTAGGTTCATGATCATATTGTCTGAGTAAATCCAGTTTTACTTCTTCCTTTCCAATCTGAATGCATTTTTTTCCTGCCTTATTACACTTAATATCTCTAATATAATGTTGAATACAGTTCAACACCAAGAGAGCAATTATTCATTTCATTTGCCCAACTTAGTTCAGGCTTCTCCACTTAGCAGGATATTAGTTGTGAATTTTTTTGTAGATGCCTTTTATTAGGTTGAGGAAGTTCCCTTTAATTTCTACTTTAATGAGTTTTTTTTTTAATCATGAATGGATATAGCATTTTGTCAAGTATTTTCCTGCATCTATTGAGATGATCGTATGCATATTTTCTTTATTTTTAATCTTATTATGTTAATATTGTGAATTACACTGATGAATAGACAAACCAATGCCTTGGATATTGTTTGTGCATGTGTGTGCATTTAACAGTGAGCTTTCATTGTTGAGATAAACACCACTATAGCAAGGTGGCTGAATTCAATTTTCTAACATTTCGTTACCCGTAACGACTATAATCCTGAGTCTGTCCTTCAGGCTGTGCTCACATCTTCTCGTTCATCAACCCCATTCAACTGAAACTGCATGTTCCAGTCACTGACAACCTCCAAATGGCAAAGTGGAATTACTTTAACTCATTTTTAGTCCTTAGTCTCAGTAACTTTGCCATGATAGTCAATACTGTTGGTCATCTTCTCCTTCCTGAAATTCCCATTCTTTGCTTTCCAGACCTCGTGCTGTACATCTCACTGATCCCTGTATAATTCCCTCTTATTCCACTATGGGTTCCTCTTTTTCCTGCTATTGTTTTAGCACTTGGCATAACATCAACCTTGATGTCTTTCACCTGCACATGAACACATCCTGTCTCCCTGGATTCTACTGCTGGCCTCTCTTTATATCACTATTGT
>NW_007732486.1:105548-121360 GCF_000696425.1 Galeopterus variegatus | reverse complement strand
TGGAAGAGAACACAGTAAAGTGAAGGAAACTTAAATTGAATTTTGGTGTGTCTTGTTAATAAAAACATCTTATTTGAGAGGAAAAAGAGTTGTACTAAACCATAAAATATTTTCAATGAATACCTTTGAAAGCCTTTTTATTTCTAAAGGCTTCATGTTTAATTGAACAAATTAGATAAATAAAGCTTCTTATTGCATGTCTGTTTAACAAAATGCATAGATTGTAACCAAAATTTTGTTTTCAAAAATAATTTCTTTTCAAAAGCCAATAAGTCCCTAATTATTTTAATTCATCTTTGGTATAGGGGACCAAAAAAAAAAAAAAAAGGTTTTAAACTGGTATAGTATTCAGCCAAAAAATATTTCCTGTTCCCCAGTCTGTGGTCGACATCCCTATTCTTAAAAAGTTCTTTTTGAAAAGATTCTCTTGAATGTCTGATGGTCTTTTTTTTTTGGTCTCCCTATAGCCAAACTTGCTCTGCCACACCTTTAGACCACTTTTGTCACCCATCATGCTTCCAGAAAGACCTTTCTCAAACAAATTATTCTTGTTACTTCCTTGCTTAACATCCTCAGTATTTCCTCATAGAATTTAGAATAAAATTCAAATGCCTTACTATGGAATACACAGTCCTCTGTGATTTTTGTTCTAACCCCATCTCTGTCTCCCTATAGAGCCAAGGATCTCCATGAGGGTAGGAACTTTGTCTACAACATTTTTTACTCCTGTGCCCCAACACCTACCACTGGCATTTAATGTTTGTGAATAGATGGATGGATGAATGAAGGACGTTATGTCTTTCAGGCCTTCCTTCACTGATGGTGCTTTCATTAGAAAGAGTTCAAATGATGTTTAGGAAGATGATCACACACTCTGGGTGGGATGCTGGGAAGCCTGATGTATTTACATGTCTATTAAGCATCAACAGCATGCCCTCTACACAATATTTCCTCAAAAAGTGTCTGTTGAGCAAAATTGAATGTTGCTCATGTCCTCTACATGTCTTTTTCCTACACTTGCTAGAAATAAAATCAATCTATTGAGGCTGTTTGTGCATGGCACTGCCACGGAGGGAGATAGAACTGTAACATAAAATTTATAACAGAGTTTATGGTGCCCAACAGTGCCACCAGCTTTCAGACAAAGATGCATCTGGTGGTCAGGAAGAGTTTCATGAAGAGACTGAAACCTATTCTGGCACCTGCAAGAAGGGAACGGTTTGGATGGGAGGGAGGTGTGCATTTCCCAAAGGGCAAGAGCTTGAACAGCCAGAAACATTAAAGGCAGAGACAAAAGCAAAAGTAATACAATCTCCATTGCTATTCCCTTTACGTTGGGACATTAGTGTAATAGGATTACATATTCCTTCTGCCCAACAGTTCCACTTTAATTTTATCACCATTCTAAACTCATTAAAAATATACTCTGGCTCCTCTCTAAGCCACAATGCTAATGAGGTAACACTATTAGCATCAGGGCTTAGTCTGAAGTAATTACTTCTAGCCACATTTTGGCTTCTTCACTGAAATGTGGGAATGTGAAGAAGCAATTCTGGAAGTACTTTAACAGGCTTTAAAACAGATGCTTTCATTTGGAACGTTGGCTCCAGGAATCGTTAACCACTTGGGAACAGTTATCCGTAAAAATAATGATTTCTGTTCAAATGAATGACTAGAATTAGTTTCCTAGTCCCAGAATTTTATTGTTGACACCACTGATGACACTCTCTTAGGGCATTTTTGGTAAACTTTGGTTCCTGTTCTGTGGTTTCTCATTCTACAAAGCCTTCCTTCCTTCCTTCCTTCCTTCCTTCCTTTTCTCTCTCTCTCTTTCTTTCTTTTTTTTCTCCCTCTCTCTTCTTAAGTTGATAGAGTTTTGTTACTCTTGTTGTTTCATTTTTTAAATTGTGACAACAAAGGAAAGGGGAAGGGAAAGGAAGCCTAATGGACAGTCTTTATTGATGATTTGTGATGTGGGGAGGAGCAACAACGGGAGGAAACATGGACTTTCTTCTTTGTGGAAAGCATGTGGTTGAAGTGGTGGTGGATGAGGGTGATCCTAGTCCTAGCCTTGAGGGGATAAAGCAGTTACACCTGGGGCCACCTTAGGTCTTACAAGGCAGATACGCTGGGGGATTAGGGACAATAATTACTGGGCAGCAGGCTAAATGTCTCCAAATAGATATAAAGTGGATGCTTGGGGTTATGTAGGGGCATCTTGGTTTTAGAACCATGCTGCAGGGTTGGCTATGTATGCATGTCACCCCGACTTTGAAGAGTCCTTCTCCCATGATGGGCATGGTGATTGTCCTTCCTTACCTCTGCTGACCCACCCATCCTCTTTTCCATCATGAGGCCCATGGGAGACAGAGATTTTACTTGGATCAATGGTATTCTGTCTCCTTCCAGAACAGAGCCTGTGTAGCTGCTATTATGTAATTCCTTTCAGAATCTCACCCTTGTGCCCCCATGTAAGTCTCGTCCTCCTCTCCTCTCTAGCCTATGCATCCTGTGCTTCAAGGCCGTGGTTCAGAGCTCTGCTATTCCTCCCAGCACTGCTCTTACTCCTTTTTGAAAACCTTTTCCCCATCACAAATTTCCAGTGGCCCCTGAGCCTGGCCAGCTCCAACCCACTGACATTAGGCAAAGCACTTGTTTTTAGTGCCCAAGGAGAGAGGCAGTTGAAGACTGCACTGTGACTGCAAAAATTCCAGACTCTTGCATTATTCTTGGATTGGTCTCTGCATCATGTGGTCTTCCTCTCCTTTCTTTCTGGTCTTGCTCTTCAGGTGACCTTGAAATGTTCTCTCTCCTCAAATCCTCCCCCAAGTCCCATCTTCACCAAGAAGCTGTCTTTCCAGCCGTCCTCTCTCTCCCCTTCCTCTTCATCTTCCACAGCACTTCACTGACAAGTGTGTGTTCAATACTCCTTTTTCCTCTACTGAACTGTAAGCTCCCTGAGGGTAAGGATCATGTTGTGTTTCTTTTCTATTTTCTATCCCGACAGTGTCTGAATCCATGATTATTACTTGCTTGCAATCGATACAAAGTGAGCCGCATTTACATAGTAGGCACTGTAAGGTGACATAGAGATTTATTCATTCAAGAAAGATGTTTTGAGATCCTACTATGTGTCAGGCAGTGTGCCTAACCCTGGGGGACCCTGGCCTTCTGAGGCTTTTGGTCCAGTGAGAGAGACATCTCACAAATACACAATTTTCAAAGAGTGGTGAAATTGCCATGGAGAACTACAGTATACTGTAATGAGCTTATAATTGGATAATCTTACTTAGTTTGAGGGGACATGGTTTTGCTTTGGTTCAGAATTTAATAAATTAGTGAGTGAAGGAATAAATACAGCTGGAGGGAATATTGTGCAAGGAGGCTTTCAACAAACTTAATATATTTTATTTACTAAATTAACCCACATAAAACACAAAGAGAGAAACTACTAATCATAATCAACAAAAATCATAAAATAAATAATTTGATTAGAAGTAACTCTAGAGGTCATCCAAAGCAGTGCCCTTAGCATTTCAGACACTCCCTGGAATTTTGATAAACAAACGAATGTTGCAGACAATTGCAATGAGACCCTCTAAAGCCCAGGATTGCCATGATAAGGATCTGCTCTAGGAGCATTTCCCCCACAATCCTCTTAGATTCATGATGTAATGTACAGTCAGGATATGGTAAAATTTCTGGTCAGAGCCACAGCATACCCAGAATAGCAGGTCCTCTGAAAAACTTTGGTTTGTTCAATAAATTCCAAAGAAAAGATACTTCCCTTAAAAAAAAAATCGACAGGAATCTAAATATAAATCCAGAATATACTCTCCTAAACCTTGTTTTTTGGGAGACATATAAAAGAAGAAATAATCTATGAAAAAAAAGATACATCGAAGGTGCTTAGAACCTTCGCAAATCAAATCAGTATCTTATACAGGGATAAATTCAGAACAAAATGTTACCTTAGTTTTGTTCTGAGTAAAGAAAGCTATTTTATTTTTCTCGCAAACAAGGTAATAAAATAAAGTGCTGTTCTGCCAAATACACATTCTTTCAGACTAATTGTAGAAATAGAAGAAAAATCAGCAAGAAAGTGTACTAGGCAGGCATAGAATGACAAAATGAGGAAGAGGAGAAATCAATGTTTTGTTTCTTTTTACACCATATATCAAATAACATCAATTTCTATTCCACGCATAAAGAGAAAGTACAAGTGTGAAGTTTCAAATTCACCGAGAAGTTGGAATTTAAGGATGTCATTTTACAGAGTGGTTTTAAGAACATATGACTATGTTCTCCAGAGCCCAAATACCTGGATTCAGATGAATCCTTTCCTAACTGAGCAATTTTCGATCTACACATTGGACCTTTCAGACCCAGTTTCTCTTCTGTAAAATTGGGGAAATAAGAATAACAATAATAGAAATAATAACCTCATAGGGCTTTGTAAACATTAAATAAGATAATTCATGTAAAACATTTGGAACAATACTTGGCACATTAAGAAAAAAACAATGCAAGAAAGGAAAAAAAGAGAAAGAAAATATTTCCACCTTAAAGGGAGCTGAGTAAAAATAGAATAATGTGTTGCCATGTACAACAATGGCCTTTTAAAATACTTTAAAAATACAATATAGCAGAAACAAAAGTTCTGAAGGGGCGGTGGGGGGTTCACAGATGTCTGGAAAAAAGAAGCAAAACTTGGAAAAGAAGTCAGAGAAACCACACATCCCCCACCTGCCACCTAGGCTGAGCCTGTTTTTCTGTTCTCGTCTCTTCTTTCAGAATTCAACTCCCAGATGGTAATGGAGGCTATCACGACTGGACCACTCTCTTTCAACTCTATGTCTGCTTTACCAACTTTGCCTTAAAATTAAAACACATCTTTAGTCTCCATTTAAAAAAATTAATAAACTCATTATTTATTGATGCTGATCTATTGAGATAGGGTTTTTTTGGGGGGGGGTTGCTATAAAATATAATAAGCATAAAACACAATGGAAATCACAAAATGCTCTCCAAATGCCTCGTCATCATATGAAAATATATGTCAAGAAAATTATGTACAGAAAGCTAGTCACTCACAGCATGAGGGAAGTTTCTTGAACAAGCATGTAATGGTTAATTTGGTTACGGTTAGTTACAAAATGCTTAATTTGCTATGAGAAGGACCAATAGTAAGATGCAATCAGCCCAAAGGAGGTTGTTCTGACAACTTTGTACCAAACAGGACAGGCAGATTTTCTCCCACCTCAGTGAAGCAGAGTTTATAGTTGATTTCTGTTCCCATTGATTGCACTGAAAAAAGTCCATTAATCAGCAGCCGCCACGATGCCAACCGACTTCCAGCCTGAGCTGTCCCACTTGCAGCCTGCACCACCTTGCCAGATCTGCAGAAAATCTGCAGGCCTGTTAGGACACAGCGGGTCCCTTGTGAGTCACTTTGGCTGCTCTTGCTCCCTGCTGCATGCCAATTAGTCTGCGGCTGCTCTTTCCCCACTGCCCTCAAGACCACGCTCCTATTTTCAGAAACCAATTGATGCTGATGTGAAAGTTTGTCATCAACCTGGACCTCAAATGTCCTTGGCAAAACCTATCTGAACCCTTACCAGACCATTTTCAGTCAACGAAATATGAAAGTTAAATATTTTACAAGATAAGAAGCGAAAGTATTTACACAGGAACTAGTTTTATGTGGTGATTTGGAGGGGGAGAAATAAATTGGAGAATTCAAGGTAAACAGATTTCTGTTTTTCAGCTCAAAGAATGTTGCTTTTCAATTCCTTCAAACCTATGGAAATGTTCTGCATTGTTTTAATGCCAAAAAATTAATGCATTGTGTTGGAATACTGGCGACTTTTTAAATGCAAGCTATAAACTGCACATGACAGTATGTTTCTAACAGTAATGAGGGAATTTAATGGAGTAGTTGGATCATACATGGGAAATACTCAGCAATTTGGGACCCAGAGGCAGGGCATGAAAAAAACCTTGCATTTCTGCATGCACTTGGCAACATACTCCCAAAGCCACTCTGGCTCATCTCAGATACTGTTTTCAAGAGGCTTTCCTACTCTCAAATGTGTTACAGCCTTTCCTGAAAAACAAACAAAAAGCTACATAGAAGGGAATACTAAAAATGAATGCCATTTTCAGATCATTTATTTTATAACAGAAACACACTAAGAGTATCATGCAGGGTTTGCAAGCTACTCTTTATGTTAAAATGTTCAAACAAGTTAACCCCTGAGGATAAATTTTAACCCACAATATGTGCCCAGCCATGATAGCAGTTATGTTCTTTCTGACCTTGTTTCATCCTGTTTACTGACAGGCCCTCTCTGAGCGCCCATTCCCAACAGGAATGAGAATAGAAAACTCAAGTGGGCAGATGCTGGGTGTGACATGTTCTTGGTTCAAACACCCAGCAGAAAAGAGGGTCCCTAGAGCCAGCTCTTTAAACCAAAGGACTCGTCCCTAAGCCCCACACAGAGACTTTCCACATGTACTGTTCCCTTAAGCTGATTTGCCTGAGAAGGCCGGCAGTCCAAGTACTGCACTGTTTCTCTTTCCCGATAGCCATTTCTACCACGTTATAAAAGGAAGGCAAACCTTTCCCTCACCCAGAATATCACAAAGGTCTACTGTCCTGGTGGGTAAAAACTTCCTGAGGCACCAAGCACAGGTTGGTTTCAAAATTGGCATTATGGTTGCAAAGGAAAATCCTGGAATGACCTAGGACAAAACTTTTTGCAAGTCAGGGGGTCTCTAAATAACTTGCTTTCAGTAAAATTGAACCAGGCCATCCAGTGAAGGATCATTCAAAATAAGTGATAAAAAACTGGGAAGGGAGTTTGGGGGCATGTAATTCAAATTGAGTGATTTTGTTATACAGTAAGGGAAAAAAGCCCTTCTTCCATTCCCATCTACTGATTTATGTAAAAAAAAAAAAAAAAAGTTGCTCTGTGCGGTGTTACAATGGAAAATAAGGATAGCCCTGATGCTGAGCTCATCTAGCAATAACTGATATTCATCACACATTTCTAATAACATTTTCCTTCTGTTTATGATAAGTATCACCATGAAAACAATAGCAAACATATATACGATGCTTACCATGGCTCCTAACAGCCATACATATTTTAACTCATTGAATTCCCTTAGATCTCTATGAGCTATACATTATTTTTACCTCATTTTACAGTTCAGGCAACAGCTGCACAGAGATGTTGAGAAAGTTGCCCCGGGTTACCCAGCGGGGCAGAGCTGGGTTTTGAATCTAGGCAGTCTGCCTCCAGAGTTTATATTCTTAACCATAACTCTGTGTTGTCTCAAAGCACTTATAATAAATATATTTAGTTTGCATTCATAACCAAATCCAGATACATTTTAAATATTTAAAGCCTTATCAGCTTAGTTAATTTAAAATTTGAATATATATAAATTTTTATTGCAGAGAAATACGAGTATGATAGTCAATGAAAGTTATCCAGTTTTTAAAAAGTATTACATTAGGGTAAACATTGTAATGGAAGTAGAACAAAAATATAAGTTCAAGGAGAAAAAGAGAAGACATATAGCTTGAATTGTAAAAGGAAGACTTTTGTATTTTTCTCCTTTTAAAAGAATTTTATTGTGAATATCTATAAACCCAATGCATAGGCTCTTTACTAATTTTATTTTATTGTTCTTGACTAATCACAAATACATTCATATATCCTCCCAATGTACTCTTCTAAAGTTTTATTAAGTGATAATTTACATACCATAAAATTTGCACATTTTGAATGCAAAATTTGAGGATTATTAGTAAATTTGTCACAATTCCACGACCATCTTCACCACCCAGTTTTAAAACACGTCCATCACTCCAGAAAGTTCCCATGAGCGGTTTGTAAGCAATTCTCAGTCCCAACCCTCCCATGGTAACCTCTAGCTTGCTTTCTGTCTCTACACTTTTGCTAGAAATTTTATAGAAATTGAATCATCTACTATGTCTNTGATAGAGTTTTGTTACTCTTGTTGTTTCATTTTTTAAATTGTGACAACAAAGGAAAGGGGAAGGGAAAGGAAGCCTAATGGACAGTCTTTATTGATGATTTGTGATGTGGGGAGGAGCAACAACGGGAGGAAACATGGACTTTCTTCTTTGTGGAAAGCATGTGGTTGAAGTGGTGGTGGATGAGGGTGATCCTAGTCCTAGCCTTGAGGGGATAAAGCAGTTACACCTGGGGCCACCTTAGGTCTTACAAGGCAGATACGCTGGGGGATTAGGGACAATAATTACTGGGCAGCAGGCTAAATGTCTCCAAATAGATATAAAGTGGATGCTTGGGGTTATGTAGGGGCATCTTGGTTTTAGAACCATGCTGCAGGGTTGGCTATGTATGCATGTCACCCCGACTTTGAAGAGTCCTTCTCCCATGATGGGCATGGTGATTGTCCTTCCTTACCTCTGCTGACCCACCCATCCTCTTTTCCATCATGAGGCCCATGGGAGACAGAGATTTTACTTGGATCAATGGTATTCTGTCTCCTTCCAGAACAGAGCCTGTGTAGCTGCTGTTATGTAATTCCTTTCAGAATCTCACCCTTGTGCCCCCACGTAAGTCTCGTCCTCCTCTCCTCTCTAGCCTATGCATCCTGTGCTTCAAGGCCGTGGTTCAGAGCTCTGCTATTCCTCCCAGCACTGCTCTTACTCCTTTTTGAAAACCTTTTCCCCATCACAAATTTCCAGTGGCCCCTGAGCCTGGCCAGCTCCAACCCACTGACATTAGGCAAAGCACTTGTTTTTAGTGCCCAAGGAGAGATTTGGGAGACATATAAAAGAAGAAATAATCTATGAAAAAAAAGATACATCGAAGGTGCTTAGAACCTTCGCAAATCAAATCAGTATCTTATACAGGGATAAATTCAGAACAAAATGTTACCTTAGTTTTGTTCTGAGTAAAGAAAGCTATTTTATTTTTCTCGCAAACAAGGTAATAAAATAAAGTGCTGTTCTGCCAAATACACATTCTTTCAGACTAATTGTAGAAATAGAAGAAAAATCAGCAAGAAAGTGTACTAGGCAGGCATAGAATGACAAAATGAGGAAGAGGAGAAATCAATGTTTTGTTTCTTTTTACACCATATATCAAATAACATCAATTTCTATTCCACGCATAAAGAGAAAGTACAAGTGTGAAGTTTCAAATTCACCGAGAAGTTGGAATTTAAGGATGTCATTTTACAGAGTGGTTTTAAGAACATATGACTATGTTCTCCAGAGCCCAAATACCTGGATTCAGATGAATCCTTTCCTAACTGAGCAATTTTCGATCTACACATTGGACCTTTCAGACCCAGTTTCTCTTCTGTAAAATTGGGGAAATAAGAATAACAATAATAGAAATAATAACCTCATAGGGCTTTGTAAACATTAAATAAGATAATTCATGTAAAACATTTGGAACAATACTTGGCACATTAAGAAAAAAACAATGCAAGAAAGGAAAAAAAGAGAAAGAAAATATTTCCACCTTAAAGGGAGCTGAGTAAAAATAGAATAATGTGTTGCCATGTACAACAATGGCCTTTTAAAATACTTTAAAAATACAATATAGCAGAAACAAAAGTTCTGAAGGGGCGGTGGGGGGTTCACAGATGTCTGGAAAAAAGAAGCAAAACTTGGAAAAGAAGTCAGAGAAACCACACATCCCCCACCTGCCACCTAGGCTGAGCCTGTTTTTCTGTTCTCGTCTCTTCTTTCAGAATTCAACTCCCAGATGGTAATGGAGGCTATCACGACTGGACCACTCTCTTTCAACTCTATGTCTGCTTTACCAACTTTGCCTTAAAATTAAAACACATCTTTAGTCTCCATTTAAAAAAATTAATAAACTCATTATTTATTGATGCTGATCTATTGAGATAGGGTTTTTTTGGGGGGGGGTTGCTATAAAATATAATAAGCATAAAACACAATGGAAATCACAAAATGCTCTCCAAATGCCTCGTCATCATATGAAAATATATGTCAAGAAAATTATGTACAGAAAGCTAGTCACTCACAGCATGAGGGAAGTTTCTTGAACAAGCATGTAATGGTTAATTTGGTTACGGTTAGTTACAAAATGCTTAATTTGCTATGAGAAGGACCAATAGTAAGATGCAATCAGCCCAAAGGAGGTTGTTCTGACAACTTTGTACCAAACAGGACAGGCAGATTTTCTCCCACCTCAGTGAAGCAGAGTTTATAGTTGATTTCTGTTCCCATTGATTGCACTGAAAAAAGTCCATTAATCAGCAGCCGCCACGATGCCAACCGACTTCCAGCCTGAGCTGTCCCACTTGCAGCCTGCACCACCTTGCCAGATCTGCAGAAAATCTGCAGGCCTGTTAGGACACAGCGGGTCCCTTGTGAGTCACTTTGGCTGCTCTTGCTCCCTGCTGCATGCCAATTAGTCTGCGGCTGCTCTTTCCCCACTGCCCTCAAGACCACGCTCCTATTTTCAGAAACCAATTGATGCTGATGTGAAAGTTTGTCATCAACCTGGACCTCAAATGTCCTTGGCAAAACCTATCTGAACCCTTACCAGACCATTTTCAGTCAACGAAATATGAAAGTTAAATATTTTACAAGATAAGAAGCGAAAGTATTTACACAGGAACTAGTTTTATGTGGTGATTTGGAGGGGGAGAAATAAATTGGAGAATTCAAGGTAAACAGATTTCTGTTTTTCAGCTCAAAGAATGTTGCTTTTCAATTCCTTCAAACCTATGGAAATGTTCTGCATTGTTTTAATGCCAAAAAATTAATGCATTGTGTTGGAATACTGGCGACTTTTTAAATGCAAGCTATAAACTGCACATGACAGTATGTTTCTAACAGTAATGAGGGAATTTAATGGAGTAGTTGGATCATACATGGGAAATACTCAGCAATTTGGGACCCAGAGGCAGGGCATGAAAAAAACCTTGCATTTCTGCATGCACTTGGCAACATACTCCCAAAGCCACTCTGGCTCATCTCAGATACTGTTTTCAAGAGGCTTTCCTACTCTCAAATGTGTTACAGCCTTTCCTGAAAAACAAACAAAAAGCTACATAGAAGGGAATACTAAAAATGAATGCCATTTTCAGATCATTTATTTTATAACAGAAACACACTAAGAGTATCATGCAGGGTTTGCAAGCTACTCTTTATGTTAAAATGTTCAAACAAGTTAACCCCTGAGGATAAATTTTAACCCACAATATGTGCCCAGCCATGATAGCAGTTATGTTCTTTCTGACCTTGTTTCATCCTGTTTACTGACAGGCCCTCTCTGAGCGCCCATTCCCAACAGGAATGAGAATAGAAAACTCAAGTGGGCAGATGCTGGGTGTGACATGTTCTTGGTTCAAACACCCAGCAGAAAAGAGGGTCCCTAGAGCCAGCTCTTTAAACCAAAGGACTCATCCCTAAGCCCCACACAGAGACTTTCCACATGTACTGTTCCCTTAAGCTGATTTGCCTGAGAAGGCCGGCAGTCCAAGTACTGCACTGTTTCTCTTTCCCGATAGCCATTTCTACCACGTTATAAAAGGAAGGCAAACCTTTCCCTCACCCAGAATATCACAAAGGTCTACTGTCCTGGTGGGTAAAAACTTCCTGAGGCACCAAGCACAGGTTGGTTTCAAAATTGGCATTATGGTTGCAAAGGAAAATCCTGGAATGACCTAGGACAAAACTTTTTGCAAGTCAGGGGGTCTCTAAATAACTTGCTTTCAGTAAAATTGAACCAGGCCATCCAGTGAAGGATCATTCAAAATAAGTGATAAAAAACTGGGAAGGGAGTTTGGGGGCATGTAATTCAAATTGAGTGATTTTGTTATACAGTAGGGAAAAAAAGCCCTTCTTCCATTCCCATCTACTGATTTATGTAAAAAAAAAAAAAAAAAAGTTGCTCTGTGCGGTGTTACAATGGAAAATAAGGATAGCCCTGATGCTGAGCTCATCTAGCAATAACTGATATTCATCACACATTTCTAATAACATTTTCCTTCTGTTTATGATAAGTATCACCATGAAAACAATAGCAAACATATATACGATGCTTACCATGGCTCCTAACAGCCATACATATTTTAACTCATTGAATTCCCTTAGATCTCTATGAGCTATACATTATTTTTACCTCATTTTACAGTTCAGGCAACAGCTGCACAGAGATGTTGAGAAAGTTGCCCCGGGTTACCCAGCGGGGCAGAGCTGGGTTTTGAATCTAGGCAGTCTGCCTCCAGAGTTTATATTCTTAACCATAACTCTGTGTTGTCTCAAAGCACTTATAATAAATATATTTAGTTTGCATTCATAACCAAATCCAGATACATTTTAAATATTTAAAGCCTTATCAGCTTAGTTAATTTAAAATTTGAATATATATAAATTTTTATTGCAGAGAAATACGAGTATGATAGTCAATGAAAGTTATCCAGTTTTTAAAAAGTATTACATTAGGGTAAACATTGTAATGGAAGTAGAACAAAAATATAAGTTCAAGGAGAAAAAGAGAAGACATATAGCTTGAATTGTAAAAGGAAGACTTTTGTATTTTTCTCCTTTTAAAAGAATTTTATTGTGAATATCTATAAACCCAATGCATAGGCTCTTTACTAATTTTATTTTATTGTTCTTGACTAATCACAAATACATTCATATATCCTCCCAATGTACTCTTCTAAAGTTTTATTAAGTGATAATTTACATACCATAAAATTTGCACATTTTGAATGCAAAATTTGAGGATTATTAGTAAATTTGTCACAATTCCACGACCATCTTCACCACCCAGTTTTAAAACACGTCCATCACTCCAGAAAGTTCCCATGAGCGGTTTGTAAGCAATTCTCAGTCCCAACCCTCCCATGGTAACCTCTAGCTTGCTTTCTGTCTCTACACTTTTGCTAGAAATTTTATAGAAATTGAATCATCTACTATGTCTTTTGTGGTTAGTTTCTTCTACCTAGCATAATGTTTTTGAGTTTTATCCATTTTGTCGCATGTATCAGTGGTTCATTCCTTTTTATTGCTGGGTCGTTCTCAGTGGTGTAAATATTCTCTGTTTTGTGTATCCATTTACCAGTTGATGGATATTGATCTGTTTCCAGTTTTTGACTATGAACAATGGATAATGCTGCTATGAATATTTATGTACAAGTCTTTGTGTAGACATATGACTCCATTTCTCTTCACTATATACCTAGGAGTGGAATTGCTGGGTTAGATGGGAAATCTTTCTTTAACGTTTTAAGAAACTACCTACCTATTTCCCAAAGTGGTTTTAGCATTTTGCATTCATACCAGCAATGTAGGAGAATTTCTCCACATCCTCACCAACATTTGGTATATTGACAGACTTTTACATTTTAGCCATTCTAATGGTGTGTAATAGTATCTCATTGAGGTTTTAATTTGCCTTTCCCTGGTGACTAATGATGTGAAGAACTTTTTCATGTGATTCTTTGGTCTATTATAACCTTTGGCCCATTTTTTATTTTATTTTATTTATTTTTATCTTTTTTAAAAAAATTATTTTGGCATCTGGCCAGTACAGGGATTGGCCCATTTTTAGTAGAACTTTTTATCTCTTCTTAAAGAGTTATATGAGTTTTTTATATATTCTGGTGTTCTTCATCAAATATATTTTCCAAATATTCCTCCCAGTCTTTGGCTTGTATTTCATTTTCTTAGTGGTATCTTTTGAAGAGCAAAAGTTTTTAATTTTGAAAAGGCACAATTTATCAATTTTTTCTTTTATTGACGATTTTGATATTATATGTGAGAAATCTTTGCCTACTCAATATAACCAAGATTTTTTCTTAAGTTCCTTGTATAAAATCTATAGGTTTTGCTCTTATATTTTGTACTACGATCCAATTTGTATTAATTTTGCATATGGGGAAGGAAGAACCTAAACTCTTTTGTTTGTGCACACATGGTTATTCAATTGTCTCAGCAACATTTGTTGCTCTCCTTTCCCAGTTGAAATATTGAAACATTTTTAACAAAATGTTTCACCACAAATATGTAGCTTTTCCCCTCTGGACTGTCTATTCTGTTCCATTGATCGATCTATAGGTCTATTCTTATGCCAATGCCGTACTGTCTTGATTACTGTCATGTTCTATAGTAAGGTTTTTTTTTTTTTTTTTTTTTTCCCTTTTTTTTTTTTTTACTGACCGGTAACGGGATCGCAACCCTCGGTGTCGCGCCCGTACTGGGGACCGGCAACGGGATCACAACCCTCAGTGTTGCGCCCACACCGCGCTCAGCCAGTGAGCGGGAACCGGTCTCCACATGGGATCCGAACCCTCGGCGGGAGCGGCGCACTTCTCCAGTGCGCCACCGGGCCGGCCCTATAGTAAGTTTTAAAATTAGGTGGCATAGCCAAATTTTTCCTCTTTTCAAATGTAATTTGACAATTTTAGGTCCTGTTCATTTCTATTAAAATATTAATATTAGGTTATCAAATTCTACAAAAATTCCTGCCGGGATTTTGGTAGGAATTGCATAGAATCTATAGATCACTTTGGGAAGAATTGCCATTCTCACAATACTGAGCCTTCCAATCTGGGAACACAGTCTCCATTATTTCTGTATTTTTTCATTTTTCTCGGCAACATATTACAGTTTTCAGTATACAAGCCTTTCACTTCTTTTCTTAAATGTATTACTAAGTATGCTATTTTTTGATGTTATTATAAATGTAATGGTTTTCTTAATTTTTGAATTGCTCATTGGTAGTATATACAACTACAATTGGTTTTTGCATATTGATGTGCATCCTGTGTGTGACCTTGCTAAACTCTCTTATTCTATTTTTTTTAGTAGATTCCTCAGGATTTTCTACATACAAAATGATATCTCTGTGTAATAAGGACAGTTTTACTTCTTTCTTTGCAATCTGTTTGCCTTGAATTTCTATTTTTCTTTTCCTGTGCACTGGTTAAAACCTCCATAAAAATATGTAACAGAACTTGTGAGAGTGGACATCCTTGTCTTTTCCAGACCTTGGAGGAGAGAATTGAGTCTTTCATTATTAAGTACCCTGTTAGCTGTAGGTTTTTCATAGACTACTTAACTGGTAGAGGAAGTTCCCTTCTACTTACAGTTTTAGAGTATTCATCAAAATAGCTGTTGGATTTTTCAAGTCCTGTTTCTGCATCTTTTAAAGTTATTGTATGATTTTTATCCTTTATTCCATTAATATGGTATATTGTATTTATATTATTTTGTTTCTGAATACTAAACCAACTTTGTGTTCCTGGAATAAATTCCACTTGGACATAGAGTATGCTCCATTTTCTGATTTGTTGAATTTAATTTACTGATATTCTGTTAATACATTCTGTGCCTATATTCATGAGAGATATTGGTCTGTAGTGTCCTTTTCTAGGATGTCTTTGTCTAGTTTGTTATCAAGGTAAAATAGTCTTATGAAATAAGTTAGGAAGTGTTTCTTCTTCATCTATCATCTAAAAGAGTTTGTGTAGGATTGTTATTTCTTTATAAACTTTTGATAAAATTAACCAATGAAGATATTTGGATCTGGGCTTTCCTTTGTGGGAAGATTTTTAGGTAGTAATCTAATTTATTTTCTTTTTATAATTATTTTTAATTGATAAATACAATTGTACGTGTTTATTATGTAAAGCATGTTGTTTTGAAATATGTGTACATTGTGGAATAGCTAAATCCAACTAATTAACATTTTTGTGTGTGTGTGCAGTGAGAGAACACTTAAAATCTACTCTCAGCAATTTTCAAAATTACAATA
>NW_007732486.1:100515-105039 GCF_000696425.1 Galeopterus variegatus | reverse complement strand
TGTGTGTGTGCAGTGAGAGAACACTTAAAATCTACTCTCAGCAATTTTCAAAATTACAATACATTGTTATAAACTATAGCCACCATGTTACACAATAGGTTATTTGAACTTATTCCTCTTATCTAACTAAAATTTTATTTACTTTGACCAATATTGCCTCCAATACCCTCCCCCACCTGCCCCAGCTTCTGGTAATGACCATTCTACTCTCCATTTCTATGAGTTCAACTTTTTAAGATTCCACATATAAAGGAGATTACACTGTATTTGTTTTTTGTGTGTGCCTGGCTTCTTTCACTTAACATAATGTCCTCCAGGTTGATCCGTGTTCTTACAAATAATTTATTTTCTTAATGTAGACCTTTTGAGATTTTCTGTTTCTTCTTGAGTCAGTTTCATCAATTTGTGCTTTTTAGCAATTCATCCATTTCATCTAAATTGCCTGATTTTTGGCATAAAGTTGTACTTAATAGTTCCTTATAATACTTTTAATTTAAAGGCTTTGCAGTGACATCTCCATTTTCATTTCTGATTTTAGTAATTTGTATCTTCTTCCTTTTAATTCTTGATTAGTCTAACTAAAGGTTTACTAAATGTGTTCATCTTCATAAAGAACCAATTTTCATTTTCACCAACTTTCTCTATTTTTCTATTTTCTATCTCATTGATTTATACTCCAATCTTTAGTATTTCTTTCCTACTACTTATTTAGGATTTGATTTGCTCTTTCTTTTCTAGTTTCTTGTGGTGTTTACTTAGATTATTGATTTCAGGTCTTTCTTCTTTACTAATATAATTATTTAAATATATTAATTTCCCTCTAAGCACTTCTTTAGCAGCGTCCCATAATTTTTCATGTGTTTTATTTTTATTTTAATGCACTTCAAGATATTTTATTACTTTCCTTTTTATTTCTTCTTTGATCCATGGTTTATTTAAAAATGTTTCTGTTTACTTTCCAAATATGTGGGAATTTCCCAGATCTCTTTCTTTTGTTTATCATGTGTTTTATTTTTATTTTAATGCACTTCAAGATATTTTATTACTTTCCTTTTTATTTCTTCTTTGATCCATGGTTTATTTTAAAATGTTTCTGTTTACTTTCCAAATATGTGGGAATTTCCCAGATCTCTTTCTTTTGTTTATCAATTTAATTCTGTTGTGGTCAGAAAAGATACTTTTTATGAGCCAATCCTAATAAAAATTATTGAGACTTGTTTTATGACCTGACATATGGTCTATCCTGAATAAGTGTAATATGTTGCTTGAATAAAAAAAAATGTTCTGCTATTGTTGGGTGAAGTTTTCTACATATCAGTTTTGTCTAGTCGGTTAATAGTATAGTTCAAGTCTTCTATATCTTTACTAATTTTCTGTCTAGTTGTTTTATCAATTACTCAGATTAATATTGAAATATCCAATTGTAACTGTCAAATTGTCTTTTTTTTTCCTTCAAGTCTTTCAGTTTTTGCTTTACATATTTTGGGGCTTTTTAACTGGTGCATATACATTTATAGTTGTCATATCTTCTATGCATGTGTGTGTGTGTATATATATATAATTAATTTCATTAATCAGAATGAAATGTCGTTCTTTGTCTCTACTAATCTTATTTTTTTAATGTATACTGTCTGATATTAATATAGCCACCCAGACGCTTTTGGCCATTGTTTTAATGGTATATCTTTTTTTTCTATCATTTTATTTTCAACCTATTTGTGTTTTTGAATCAAAATGTTATCAGTTGTAGACAGCATGAATCTAAAGTGTGTCACTTATAGACAGTATATAATTGAACCATGTTTTATTTAATCTACTCTGACAATCTCCACCTTTAGAATAGTGTTTCATCTATTCACATGTAATGTAACTCGTAATAGATTGAATTTATGTCTGCCATTTTGCCTTTTTTAATACTTTTTGTTGTTGTTCCTCTGTTCCTCCTTTTCTATCTTTCTTTTTTGTTGTTGTTAAGAACATTTTTTAGTTTACCATGTTAATTTCTTTTTTTTTTTTTTGACCTTGTAGTTATATTTTTTGTTATTTTTTTAGTGGCTGCTGTAGGGATTAAAATATGTATTTTAATTTATCACAATCTGTTTCAGGTTAATACTGACAATCCCAGTAAAACGTTAAAATGGTTTTTTTTCAATATAGCTCCATTTCTTCTCCCCTCCTTTGTGTTATTATCATATTGTATTGGTCAGGGTTCTCAAGAGAAACAGAACGAATAGGATATATGTAGAGATATATGGAGAGATTTAGTATGGGAAATGGTTCATATGATTATGGAGGCCAAGAAGTCCCATGAAATGCTGTGTGCAACCTAGAGAACCAGGAAATATGGTGGTGTAATTTAGTCTGAGTCCAAAGGTCTGAGAACCAGGGGTGGCGTGGCGTGGGAGTAGAAGTACTGATGTAAGTCCCAGCGTCCAAAAATGTAAGAACCTGCAACTCCAACGTCCAAAAGCAGTAGGATATGGATGTCCCAGTACAAGAAGAGAGCAAACTCACATTTCCTCTACCTTTTGTTCTTTCTGGGACCTCAACAGATCGGATGATACTCACCTACACTGGTGAGGATGATCTTCCTCCCTTAGTTTATTGATTCAAAAGCTAATCTCTCTCAGAAACACCTTCGCATAAACACCCAGAAATATTCATAATGTTTTATCAGCTATCTGAGTATCCCTTAATCCAGTCAAGTTGACACATAAAATCAAATATCTCACATTTATATTATAGCTTTATAGTTTATAATTCTCAAAATACAATGTTATAATTATTGCTTTAAACATGTTTTTAAAGAAATTAAGATATTAAAAGAGAAATATGTTATATATAAAATGCTTTTTATATATAACATACATATATGCAGCCTTTCATATATACCCACATATTTCCCATTTCTTATGTTCTTCATTCTTTATTGTGGATTCTAGTTACCATGCAGTATTATTTCCTTTAAGCCTGAAGGACTTCCTTTAGTATTTCTTGCAGGGTAGGTCTAGAAGCAGCAAATTCTTTGTTTTTGTTCATCTGAGAATGATATGTTCTTCATTCTTTATTGTGGATTCTAGTTACCATGCAGTATTATTTCCTTTAAGCCTGAAGGACTTCCTTCAATATTTCTTGCAGGGTAGGTCTAGAAGCAGCAAATTCTTTGTTTTTGTTCATCTGAGAATGATGTCTTTATTTTACCTTCATTGTTTTTTAAATTTACAAAGCAAACTTATTTTTTAATTACTCTGATAGCAAACCAGGTAAGCCAACTACATTTTCCTTGTCACAGTGTTCCTCTCGCTTCGGATATCTTGGGTGGCCTTTAGTAGCTAGGATTGCTGGGGTCAGATGGGGCTCTGCTGCAAGTGGCAATGCTGATCAGGAGCAGTTGCCATCTAGATGCCAGGGTGATATCAGCATATGCCTTACTGATAGAGTTAATCTCATTATCTCACCTTCATTGTTGAAGAAAAATATCACATTATAGTAGTTCCCCCTTATCCATGGGAGACATCTAAGACTCCAAGTGGATGTCTGAAACCATGGATAGCACCAAACCCTACATACACTGTTTTCTCCTATACATACATACCTATGGTATAGTTTAATTTATAAATCAGGCATAGTAAGAGATGAACAACAATAACTAATAATAAAATAGAACAATTATAACAGTATGCTGGTAATAAAAGTTATGTAAATGAGGTCTCTCACTCAAAATATCTTATTGTATGTAACATTTTCAGACTGCAAAGAATTGCATTCTTTGGTTTAGATGCTTCATATTAGGTATGAGACTGTTCTTCTATATATATCATGTAACACTCACTTATAATTTGAAAGTAGAAAGAAACAGTCATTTAACAATTATTCTCAGATTTTAAAAAATTTATGATGTTGGGGTTATATAATTCTCTCTACAAAACAGGCATTTTATTATAATCTAATGGACCAATAATTGCACTTCAGTTAGGCCTCTTCAGTTTGCAACAGATTTATGATGAAACAACGACAGGCACTTATCAAAAAGTATATATATACATATATGTGGACCCCTGACAATGAATTAAACCTCTCAAAATAAACATTGGCTATAATATTTACCATGCATGAGATATGTAAAAATAGGAGTTAAACAAGTAGAGAGCAATAATTTAAAGCAACCCAAAAATTAAGCATCTGAAAGTGACAAACATATTTGACAGGGTAGTAAATTTCTTCCTTTTACATCCAAGTATATCCCATACCATGGTGGACAGGGGACTAAAAGGAAACTCATTTTTTGCTTACTATTCTTTTGTACATTTAGAATTTGACTTCAAATACCATATATGTGCATTATTTATTCCAAATAAATAAATAAATAAATTTAAAGTATAAAAAAATGAAAAGGACCAGTCCATGGCTCATTTTGAGAGTGTGGTACTGATAACACCAAGGCCACAGTTTGGGATCCCAACGTAGGGATGGCCGGTTAGCTCACTTGGGAGAGCGTGGTGCTGACAACACCAAGTCAAGGGT
>NW_007732486.1:98590-100022 GCF_000696425.1 Galeopterus variegatus | reverse complement strand
TAGCTCACTTGGGAGAGCGTGGTGCTGACAACACCAAGTCAAGGGTTAAGATCCCTTTACCCATCATCTTTTTGAAAAAAAAGAAAAGAAAACATACCTTCTACCTATTGTGAAAGCCATATCTTTTATTAGCTTGCTATTATATTTCTAACAAAATTACTCAGTGTGCTTAGAATACCTATTAGCATGTAAGGAAAACAAGATAGTCATTGGAGTCAGCAAACTCAAAGAGAAAACAAGGATGGTAAGGAACAGGGGGAACAAGGATAAACTTTGGGGTAGAGATAGTAAGTACAACATGAATAAAGAATGAGGAACGTGGAACTCGAGGAAATCTTTTTCTTTACTCTTTACATCACTTTCTACTTTTAGGGCATATGGCAAGCTGACTAGCAAAATTTGGGGAGTTTGGAGTTAAAAGACACAATTTAATTCTCTGTAATCCCAGCTGTCCCCATACAATTCTTCAAGTGAAGCAGCATCACATAGACATTAAGAACACTGGCTCTGGGGCCAATTGCTTAGGGTCAAATTACATCTCTGTCACTTACTAGCAAGTGACCTTGGGTATGGTGTTTAACTCTCCTCACCTATACTTCCATGTCAGAAAAATAGGCTAATGACAGTAATCATCTTCTATGGACCTAATTATATCCCTTCAAAAGTCATATGTTGAAGCCCTAACTATCAATGTGGTTGTATTTGAAGATGTGGCTTTTGGCAGATAATTAGGTTTAGATAATGTCATAAAGGTAGGGCACTCTTGATGGGACTAACACCTTTATAAGAAGAGATACCAGAGAGCTTGCTTTATCCCTCTGTCTGCCATGTGAAGATATATAGAGAGAAAAGACAGCCATCCGCAAGCTGGGAGAGAAGTCTCACCAGAACCTGATCATTGCCGGCACACTAACCTTGGACTTCCCAGCCTCCAAAACTGTGAGTAATAAATTTCTGTTGTTTAAACCACTCAGTCTATGGTATTTTGTTATGGTAGCCCAAGCTGACTAATACACCACGTGATAGGGTAAGACTCAAACGAGATAGGATGTGTAAAATGGAAAACAGCCCTCACACACAACAAATGGTGGATAGATGTCAGCTATCATTGCTAAGTGTTAACGACGGTGTTAATATGAATCCCATGACTTGAGAACCAGTGAACAGTGTGCTACTATGAAAGAGACCTTCTACTGTTTTATTAGAATTTATTTGTGTTTGATTTAGACTTGACAAATATAAGTTACTTAATAAGATTAAAAGTTGGTAGATTTTAGATTATTGATGACATGCAGCTCAGGAAAAAAGAAGCCCCCCTGCCATGGTGCCTATGAACATACACCATGATGCCTAAATCAAAAGACAAAGAAAACAAATATGCATGGTGTAATTAAGGGAAAATAAAATAAAAATTAAATATAAATGAAATCTC
>NW_007732486.1:96123-97577 GCF_000696425.1 Galeopterus variegatus | reverse complement strand
CAGAGCACATTAATTGGGATTTTTTTCCAGGCAAGCAGTCAGCTTGCTGATTCACCAAAATGGGACTTTTGCTTAAGATATTGCATGCCTGTTTCAAGAGCTGTTGACTTTTTTCACTTAAAACAGTACAAGTCCCAGCCAAGTCGTCAGTTGTAGAAAGACTGAATATCTTAAAGATATCAAGTCTCTTGAAATTGATCTATAAATTCAATACTATTTTAATCAAAATCTTATAAACTTAGAACAGTAAATATCCAAGAACAGCTAAGAACCCATAGACAAAATAATTGGGTGAGAGTAGCTATTGTATCAAATATTAAGAATTATTATANCTATTTGGGCTGCCATAACAAAGTACCACTGGGTACAGAATGGATGGCTTGAACAACAGAAGTGTATTTTCTCACAGTTCTGGAGGCTTAGAAGTCTGAGATCGAGGTGTTGGCAGGGTTGATTTCTTCTGAAGCTTCTCTCCCTGGCCTGTAGACGGTCATCTTCTCCCTGTGTCCTCACATCATCTTCCCTCCCTATCTATCTGTGCCCAAATCTCTTCTTGCAAGGACACTAGGCATATATTGGAGTAGGGTCCACCCTAATGACCTCATTTTAACTTAGTTATCTCTTTAAAGATCCTACCTTAAAATGCAGTCATATTCTGAGATACTGTGAGTTAGGACTTCAACATATGAATTTGGGGGTGTACAATTCAGCCCATAACAAAACCCCAATAGAAAAATGGGCAAAAGAGCTAAATAGGCATTTCTCAAAGGAAGAAATACGAATGGCCAACAGACACATGGAAAAATGCTCAACATCACTTGGCATTCGGGAAATGCAAATCAAAACCACACTGAGATACCATCTCACCCCAGTTAGGATGGCTAAAATCCAAAAGACTCTGAACGATAAATGCTGGTGAGGTTGCGGAGTAAAAGGAACTCTCATACATTGTTGGTGGGAATGCAAAATGGTGTAGCCTCCATGGAAAATGGTATGGAGGTTCCTCAAACAATTGCAGATAGATCTACTATATGACCCAGCTATCCCACTGCTGGGAATAAACCCAGAGGAATGGAAATCATCAAGCAGAAGTTTCCCCAGTGTTCATCGCAGCACTCTTTACAATAGCTAAGAGTTGGAACCAGCCCAAATGCNTCATATTCTGATTATTGGGTTTTCTTACAGTAAAAGAACTGTGCTTTCAGATTACTCTATACACACAAAAACTCGATTACAGGTTCTTTAGAGACTTAAATATAAAAAGCAAAACTAAAACTTTTAGAAGTAAAATATAGGAGGATACCTCCGTGACTTTAGAATAGAGAGGATTTTTAAGTAAGCACAGTAAGTGCAAACAATAGAGGAAGTTGCTAAAATTAACAACTGTATTAGTCTATTTGGGCTGCCATAACAAAGTACCACTGGGTACAGAATGGATGGCTTGAACAACAGAA
>NW_007732486.1:91276-94675 GCF_000696425.1 Galeopterus variegatus | reverse complement strand
TATGATCCAGGAATGTGAATCCTGGGAGTATTAACTAGAGAAAGTCTTGTACATTTACATCAATAAACATATAAAAACTGCTCAAAACAAGACCGTTTATGGTAGCAAAATAGTGAAAAACCAACTATCTATCAATAGCATTGTGGATACACAATGGTAAAATTATATAATGGAATATTATACAGCCATTGAAAGGAATCTATTATAGCTAAAATAAAAAATGTAGATGAATCTCAGGAACTTAAAGGTGAGTGAAAAAAAAGCAATTCCAAAAATAATACCTACAGAATGATGATTTGATTTATATAAATTTCAAAAACATTCAAAACTTAAAAGTATAATTTTTAGGAATACAAATATATATGATAAAAATCATAAAGATAAAAAAAAGGCAAAAGAAACATAAAATTCAGGATAATGGTACCATCAGGAAGTTGGAAAAGAATAGGTTGGGAGAGGGACACATAATATAGAGGTATTCATTAAATTAATTCTAAATCATGTAAAATTTATCCAATAATTTATTACAATTTTTGTCGTATATTCAATACTTAATAAAAATATTTAAAAGTTAAAAAAATTAGAATACATAAAGGTACATGAAAAAATGTGTGGTAAAAATTATATAGATGTCTTTTTTATTTAAAATGAACCATCTAAAAATCTCACACACAGCGCAGTCTCCTCCCCAGCCCCGCGAGCCTGGGACAGCTGCTGCCTGCACTTGGGGCTGCTTGGCAAGGGGCAGGTGGAATACAGCAGGTGAGGGCTGTGAGGGCAGAAGCAGCCTGTCTTGTGAAATTGCCCCAGATTTCTGCCCTAACCTCTGCCTGTTGAAGAGATGTTTTTGATATTTTTACTGTAATTCAAAAGCAAGTAATATAAAAACTGCTTTCAGAGACACAGGGGATATTTAAATATAGCATTTACTCTGTTACTAACAAAGACTCCACCATCTTCTCATTCCTAAGAAATCCCAGAGAAGAAGAACCTTCTAGATTTCTTTCTTTTTTTTTTTTTTTTTTTTGGCAGCTAGCCGGTATAGGGATTAAACTCTGTACTTTGGTGTTGTCAACACCGTACTCTAACCAACTAAGTTAATCAGCCAGCCCATCCCAGATTTTTAATATTTCCACCTATTCTAGATCTTCCAAGTGGGAATGGAGCACTTAACCCAGACAGACATATGGACAGAGATACAGACCAACTGTGTTTTTCTCCAAGGATTTTTGGAACCGTTGTCCCTGACAGCACCCATCACCAGCTTTATAACAACTTCTGATCCTCTGCACCTTAAATCTCTTAATAATCCTAAAATTTCCATTCCATTCTTGGTTAAGTATCAGGCATACTAATCCTAAACCACAATTGGAATAATCATTGAGTCTCAATGGCACATAATAAAAACATCCCTAAACACAGACTAGGAAAAATTAAGAAGCCATGTTATTCAATAACCCAATACAGAGATCATTCTAAAGATGGAAAGATTTGTTTCTACTTGGAAATTAAATACACATTTAAAAGATTATCCCATTCAGATGTCTTCATGGCTCATAATCAGCCCTGGGTATAGTTAAGAGCTAATGTATTACATAAACATGGTAACAGGACAGCAAAATTCTTCTCCACAACCTTCCAGAAGGGACTGCTGAGCACAGCACGAACAGAACACTGGTGCTCTGGCCTGGTTAGGTTGGGAGCATCGTCAAATGCAATTAAATTTCACAAAATGTCAACATTCAGTAAGGAAACCATATCACATAATGTCACAGCAGCTCTGCATCTGAAGAAATTCTTTGCATGATTATTCAGTGTGTGCTACAGCACTGCATGATCAAAGCACACAGAAGAAAAAGAAAGGCCTACTATTGTGCAGCGACACTGATCACCTAAAACACAAATCTGTGATTTGCATAGTGAATACAGAGCTGCGGGTTATAGCGAAATGAAGTCTTAAATCAGATGTACAAAGCTTGGAGATTTAGGGAACCGTAACAATGAAACTTTCTTGGAAGCTTAAGTTATCACTCTCTAAAGGGTTTATCACTTCCTATGCATAGGGCCTCACAGATATTAAAAAAGCAGAGCAGTTTGAAAATTAGGAATTTTAAGCAGAGCACTGGCTGGCCACACTGAGAGTTAAGTATTTTTTGTTGGTCTAGTAGTGAAAACCCTTTGAAAGGAAGGAGCTGTATTATGATACTAGAGGTTTCTTCACAGTAACAATTTTCAGCACAAAATAAATGACACGATGTGGTACCTTAAATATCAGTCTCCATTTTTAGATCCAGCGCCCTAATCAGCTGTGACAGAGAATGAGAATCCATGAGGCAGAAGGGAGCAAAGACAGATGCTGGGAGATGTCTCAGACTTGGAAGGAAGCAGCTGATCACAGCAGACCTTGTCAGTCCAGAAGCTCAGGAGCTGTCGTCTGGATTCAGTGCATGTGGAGGAGGAGGCTGTGCACACCAGCCTCCCTCTCTGCAGCCTCCTGCACAATCGTGACCAGGAGAACTCCAACAATGACAGCTGAAAGGAGCTCCCACGTGTCTGAAGTCAGGGGACTGCAGGGTTTTACAACCTTGAATGGACCTTAAAAATCACCCACCTGCTCATTTCACACAATGGGGAAAAGAATAGCAAAGAGATTAATTGCACTGAACTACGCAGAGTCTTATCCCTGGGATGTAGAGCCCACTTTTCTAACTCCAAGCTCATTATCCCTTGTCACACAAAGCAGATCAGCAGCATTTGGTGGAAACATGGACTCTCAGACACATCTCAGGATCTATTAAACTGGAAACTATCTTGAAACAAGGTCCCTAGAAGATCCCCATGCACGTGAAGGTTTAAAACATACTGCTCCACACCACAGTTTCAACTCTTCCAATCCAGCAAAGTATGAACTCTAGAAACATACTTCCTGACTCCAAATCTCAACATCTTCCCTTACTAACTGTGTGAGCTAGGCAAATTCCTTAAACTCTCTGTCTCTTGATTCCTTTTGCAAAATCATCATAATACTTACCTCATGGAGATCTTGTAAGGATAAACAAAAGTACTTAGCATGTTGCCTGGCACAAGAGTAAAGTTGATATGTTTTAGCAATTATTGTTTTAATATTATTTTTATCTATGATTATTAACTATAAACTTCAGCATATATATATATATATATCCCTCGGCTTAAAAATATAAATTAAATTATACAAGACTTTTAAGGCTTGATTTAGTGACATCTCTGTGTCTTCAAGGAACATTTTACATTGGGCCTGGCTCCATATAACATGCCACTTGCCATCTTGTCCCTGCTTCCTACTCCAGTCCTACCTTTTTCCACAAAACCCTTAGAGTTCTGGATTGCCCAGCAGGTCAATTAAGTTTGTTTGGGACACCC
>NW_007732486.1:87910-89988 GCF_000696425.1 Galeopterus variegatus | reverse complement strand
ATGTCAATGCTGTGAAATTGTTTATGTGCAAGAAATTGATATTGATGTTGTGTGAATTGCTGATGTGCTGTGGGTGCCAGGCCAGTCCCTAGCTTTCAGGGGCTAGTTTTCTTACCAGGAAACTCTTCATCTTTCAAAGTTCAGAAATGCCCCCTATAAAGCCCTCCAACCCCTCTCCCTCTGCAGTAGGAATCTGTCCTTTGTGCTCCAATTGCACGCTGTGTGTACCACTCCTGGAGCACATGTCAAGCCAGCTGTCCTGTTTACTACTCTGTCTCCTCCTAGACAGGGAGCTCTCACAAGCAGGACACTCTGTCTGTATTTGCTGGGTGTCTTCTGGTTCCCCTTCACATCTTTTCTCCACACTGCTTTCTGTCTAGAAGCCTGCCCTATCAGGTCTATGACAACAGGCTCCCATGTCCTCTGGCTTCTAGATTGACTTCAGTGGAGAGCCCTGGCCAGAGATGGGAGAAAGGGAGGAGGAGAAGGTTTGGGTTTATTTAGCCCATGGCACCCTCTCCACAAGGTTGCCTCAAGAAGGGTTTGTCACTCCTCGTATCCCTCAAGGGAACACTTCTACAAGATTCCGTCCTTCTTGGTTCGGGTAACCTCTTCCCCCTTCCCTTCAGGCCTAGGGGTGATACCAGCAACTGTTCTCTAACCAGTCTTGGGTACTACAACCACCCCCTGTATGGCATATTCCTGCCTTTGTGAACAAGCCCTCCTCCAATTATTCTGATCTGAGCCTGCCTGCCATTTCCTGTTGCAGATATGTCCCATCCACTGTGTTTCCATCTGGTGATGTGTCTTCTTCTGTGCTAGACATGATTGTAGTTGCTGAGAAAAAGACCTGACCACGTGGATATATATATTCTGGACCGAACCAGTGCCTGGCACTAATTTAAATGGATGAATGTATTTATTCTTCAGACTAAATCTTTTCCTTTTTTTGATATTAAAAGAACACTTTCCAGGTGGGTAGGAAAGAGACTGTTGGTTACGTATGGCAGATATTCCCGAAAGGACTAGCATGGGGAATGAGCNATATATATATATATATATATATCCCTCAGCTTAAAAATATAAATTAAATTATACAAGACTTTTAAGGCTTGATTTAGTGACATCTCTGTGTCTTCAAGGAATATTTTACATTGGGCCTGGCTCCATATAACATGCCACTTGCCATCTTGTCCCTCCTTCCTACTCCAGTCCTACCTTTTGCCACAAAACCCTTAGAGTTCTGGATTGCCCAGCAGGTCAATTAAGTTTGTTTGGGACACCCACAATGAAAGCCACACTTCCACCCCACCCCACAAAAAATTAGAAAAGTACAGCTCTATGAATCTATTATAATTTTGCAATCATAAAATCTAGAAAAAGGCTGTTAATTTTTGCATGCAGGTAAGTTTTGAGTTATCTCAAAAGGTAAAATCTTTTTCAATTTTTATACATGTTATTTCTTTTCTTCACCTAATTACACAAGCTAGGAAAAAGCAACATTCACTTTTAATTACATATGCATGGAGACATATTTATAGCTTCTAATGGGTCTAGGTAGCTCCAACCACTTCTATTTGTAATTTTACCGGTGCATTATAATCTGTTCATTCTATGCATTTTTATGTGCTGCACTGTCAGTCTAAGTTATCTTTCTCAATTATGTGCAGTGCCAATACCCTATATCTAAAACCCACCAGACACACACTGGTGTCTGCCTAAGTTCAGTTTATTGCTACTCATTTCAGAAAAGGAGAACACACACCTTGGGGATTGGTGGGGCATCTAAATTCGAATGTCAGAAAGGACTTATTATAGGATTTGGGCTAGTATTAGGTGAATACGGGTAGGAAGGATGGACTTTGCTTAGGACTGGATGATGTCAGGAAGTGGTAGTAATTCTATGATTGAACATCTCAGATGTTATCAACAAGGTACAAAAAGTGGAACAGGCTCAATCCATGATTTGTAAAAAAGCAGTGACTCATATTATCCAGGATAGAGGAATATTTGGCCATTTTTGTGGTTTGGATGATTTTTCATGCTTTTGTCTGTGTTCAGATGTACTTAGAGAGTGC
>NW_007732486.1:85528-87269 GCF_000696425.1 Galeopterus variegatus | reverse complement strand
AAAAAAATTTTTAACTAGATAACTATTTAAACCAACACAACTACAGATACTGCTTGCTCCTGTGCAACCAATTACTGAAAGAAGACACAATGGAACTGTCTAAATCTAATACCAATTTTACTTCTAAATTATCTTTTTCTCATTTATCTGGATAAAGGCAGGTAATCAAATATTATGATTTATAAAAAGTTTATTTAGCATTAAGTCTATTTAAACAACACATAGGAGAAATGAAATGCTATTTAATAGCTGTATATAGTATAGTTGTTCCTGTCACTTTAGTTGCTGCATTTTGTTACACATTCAAAGATTTGGGGACAGAGTTGACCTAAGTCTTCCAAACTAATGTGTCAGCTCCAACATTACCCTGGTGTATTTCATCCATTTTTTGCTTTTTTGTTATAGTTTTGCCATGGCTATAATTTTTTTGCATGCATTCACTTTTTTTNGAAAGAGACTGTTGGTTACGTATGGCAGATATTCCCGAAAGGACTAGCATGGGGAATGAGCCACACCGGAATCAGTGGCTGGGATGCAGGTTGAGGGGGCAGCAGGAAGGATGATCTAAATTGAATCAAAAGCTATACTTATTTCAACCTAAATTCATTTATTTTATTTTTATCTAATACATTCAAAGGCACCAAAAATATTTTGCCTGAGTAAGTGGAATTTTTAAAATGAACACACAAAGGAGGTTTTAGGGGCTGCCTGTCAGATCTAGTGACCACATTCAGCACAACCAACAATTTCCCCAAGAATTATCCCACATGCATAGTTCCAAGGTGGCTTTTTAAAAGTGCATTTTGTAGAAAACAGCACATTTCTTCACTTAAGAGGCAGAAAGATGAAGCTAGATGTATTACTGGTAACCTACACCACTTAAAATTCTGGGCTTAAGTGCCTTGCAAAACCATCTTTTCATATCTGACTACAGTGTCAACAAAATAATGACCATACCTAAAGATGAGGAGACGCTGTCCTGTCCTTTCCTTCACTTATCCCTTAAAATAGTCAGATTTGCTGCAACAAACAGGGATTCTACATTTAGAACTGTCTCTAAGAAAGATCACTGGAGGATAGCAGCACTGGCAAGCGCAGCAGAGGACAGTGGCATTAGCACCAAGGTGCTTTAATTATTTCTCAGTGCCAACAGAGTTCACACCTGATTGTTCTCCAGCTGCTCCATATTAAAATAAATTGCACACATTTAAAAGCGCTGGTAAACAGGGTAATAATGATTCGTATGCTCTCACATGTTAGTAGTCAACTTTGTACAGAATTATTCGGGCTATAAAAAAGGTAGGAAGCACGTTGAGACATTCCACTAAATTGATTCGAAAAAGGAAATAAGCTTCTTTGAGAATATTTTTTAATTCCCTCTTTTATGCAAGGTAATACAACAATAACACAAAATAGTACATTCTCCTCTGCAAACATCTCAAGGCAAGATGGGAAGATATTCAAAAAAGAGGAAAGTGTCATGGTATCTCTAGAGATCTCAGATTTTCTTACAAATATTATCTCTGTTAGTACATGAAATAGGAACGTATTCTACATATTCCTAAGGAATGTTTGGAGAAAGGAATGAGAAGTAAATTAAAACTAATAATGAAAATCTGACTTTTTCAATATTCTATCAATGAACTATATAGTTCTTTCTAAAAGATTTAATTCAGCAAGTACAAAAATGCGGTGCATAGAAGCCTAAATGTCTAGTAAAGCAGATATATATTAACCCCCC
>NW_007732486.1:77137-84860 GCF_000696425.1 Galeopterus variegatus | reverse complement strand
TTTTTTTATTGAAATAATCAAGATAAAGGCTATCTATTCTAATACTCATAAATTATTACTTGTGCTACAATTTACAATAAATTTGTTTTCTTTCATGCTTTATAATTATCTCTCTTAATAAGTATATTTTTTCCTGAAACTAGTCAATTATTCAATTGACTGGGGGGTTGAGGAAAAAAAGGCGTGGACCTCAATGGCTTGGTAATCCAAGAATACAAACTGACAAATGATAGTTGCTGAGTAAGTCAATAAAAAGTGCCATAGGTTTCCAGATGCGTTGCAACGAACTGCATAGAGGGTTCAAGAAAAAGTATCAAATGGATACTTTATGAGAGAGAAGATACCGAGATAGAAGATACTGGAAAACCATGGCAATCAGAAAGCACCAGTACATTACAAGGCAGTAAGGAGAGGGATTTGGTTGGAGCAAACTACAGCAAAAGGGCAGGGGGAGATGAAACTAGAAATGTGGACATGAGGCCAATTAATCTACAGCTGCCTGACAAAGACAGAACAGGGTGTCAAGGTCATGGGCTCTGAGACCAGACATGTGTCCTTTCCAATTCTGGTTCTGCCACCTACCAGCCTCAGTTTCCTCATCTGAAACATGGAGATGATTATAGCAACTACCTCAGAGAATTCCTGTTAGTATTAAATGGAAAAACTCCTTTCACAGTGTATAGTACATATCAAGCCATCAAAAAGGTATGAGTTCTTATTATCAATGCAATTTAGTCAGACCAACAACACAGGTTTTAACTGGTTTCTTACCCAGCCATGGTTTCAAAAGCCATGATCAAGGGGAAATCCTTTGTGTTCTCCAGGGAGTCGTTTACTTCTGAGCCTGTGTTTTATCCTTCAGGTCAGGAGCTGCAGCCATTGCTAGGGGTATAGAGAGGCCACAAGAGCCAGACTGAGGTCCCAGCTGTTCACCCCATGTGTATCTCTTTTCCTTCCAGAGGAATGCGTTTTGGTCAAAATTACCATCTTCTGAGCACATCTGTCTCCTCTCTCCCCTCGCTGTGACCTGACAACATTTGCAATCAGGTTGCCTTTATGCCTCAGTGTGAGCCTGAACTGCTATGAGCAGTTTTCTCAAACCTCGCTCTCCATCAGCCATCCCCTCAGTTTCTGTGCCAACAGTAATCTTTCTGTATTCAATGCCTCCCACTTTTCATCAGTCATTTCAGTTTTGCTGTGCTTGCTGTGTCCTTTATCTTGGGGAGCTTCCCATCTCTTTGGTTTGACAACACAAAGCCTAGCTTTTTTATGGTAATTTTCACAGAACATTAATGTACCTGAAACTGCTCACTTACATCTCTTTGAAGACCTATATTCAACACTTTATCTTGGGGAGCTTCCCATCTCTTTGGTTTGACAACACAAAGCCTAGCTTTTTTATGGCAATTTTCACAGAACATTAATGTACCTGAAACTGCTCACTTACATCTCTTTGAAGACCTATATTCAACACTTCACTGAAAAAAAATAAATATAACTTACTTCTCTGAATAGGGCTCAAGTGTTTGCACCTTTTTTATAGTACAACAATTAGTTACTTTCTTTTACTCTCTTAAGTATATGATATGCCTTAAAATATATGTTGAAACATCTGTTGCCTCACCGAGCAGCCGACACCTATCTGTTTGAATTATGATTCATTCTGCTGATCTGGATGACATTCTGTCTTTTTACTCTTCCAGTGCCTCCTGAATTTTGGGAGAGAGGGAGTGTGCTTCCCATAGGGATGATATGCTTGCTCTCAAACACCAGCTGAGTTGGGCTCTCTCTCATGAGGTCACATGTCTTTGCTGACCTAAAGAAGAGTGGCCTGATCTGATTTTTCATGTGGTTCTAGTAGACACAGCATATTTTTCATATTCATAAACCCTAACCTCAACCTAGGACATTAGCACAGACATCCCTCAGTATCCATGGGGGATAGTTCCAGGACCTCTTGTGATTGCCAAAATCCATGGATGCTCAAGCCCCTTGTATGAAATGGTGTACTGTTTGCATATAACCTAGGCACATCCTCCTATAAAGGGAAACTAAGGAAATTGAATGTTCCACGAGCTAAGTCCAGGTTCTCAGTGCTGCACACAAAGAATTGGACAAGACACGCCAGAGGTGAAAAGCAAAGGACATATTTAGTAAAGAGAGAGAGTACACTCCAGAGAGGATGGAGCAGGCTCAAGCTAGAGTGTAGCTCAAGAGCACCAACAGTTATATTCCTGGGGAGTTTAAGTCCTCCCAGCTGGATTTGTGCCATTTGGTCACTGGTTGAGCCCTGGCAGTCTCTTTTGATTGACACCTTAGCTGGTGGGAGCTCATTGGTCCAACCAAATGGTGCCCTATGTAGGGGCAGAGCTCCATCTCTGTCTTTATTTCCTGTGGTCGTGCATGCCTGTGTCCTCAGGGAACCGGCCCTACCAGCTATCCTACTCACAAACAGCCAGGTTTCCTCTTCCTGCGCTTATTCTTTTCTAATTTCTCACAACACTCCTGTATCCTTTAGATCATCTCTATATTACCTATAATACCTAATGCAATGTAAATGCTATGTAAATAGTTGTTATACTGTATTGTTTCTTCTGTACATGTTTAGTACAGATGTAGTTTTTTCCCTAATATTTTTTTCCATGGCTGGTTAAATCCACAGGTGCAGAACCCACAAATAGGGAGAGTTGATTGTATATACTTCTTAAATTTTCCTTACAGTTTCTAAGTCCTTTTGGGGGACTGCGTCAGTAAGCAGATGGTGACCTGCATCCATAAACTGGAAAATTACAAATTATTTTGAGAGTTCTACAAACCAAACAAACAAAATAAAAACAACAAAAAAAGTATTTGAATCACATTATGAAAATAGCTGAAGACTTAGTCTTGGAATGTGCCACATTCCCCGTGGTATTCATGTTGAACTGCCATTGTCAATTTTTTTATGAAGCTCAATTTTATTTAATTTTATTTCACTTCGGTTTCAGTAGTCAGTAATTTGCATTTCTATTTTGACTTGTTTTGCTTTTTACAACTAAAACAGTTACAATAGATATTTCTAGCAATCACAGGTTCTTCTGCCTCAAGTCATTTAGTGGTTTTGTCAAAACCAATTTAAACCATTCAGTGATTAAGGGGATTACCTGAGGCCTCTGGGGTTATCTCAATTCTTTGTAAACATTGTCAGAACATATTTGGTGGATCTATTTGGGTGAACTATTTTCCTGACAATATTTGGCTTCTGTCATAAGCATTAGCCTATTCCAGGGTAATAAAATACGTGTAATTGTTAGATAACCAGTCACATCATAATTGGGGTTTCCTGAAACCCAGACCCAGGCTCAGCCTGGTTAGGTGGACAGAGGTAAAGCCCATAATGGAAGGAGAGAGCCACATCTGCACAGAAGCCTGGACCCTCACCAATGACACATAACCCTCAGTGTTGGCCAAGACAGTACTATCTTTAAGGTAAAAATTCTGTTTACCTTTTCAGTTATGAGATTTCTTGCTATAGCTATTTTCTCTTTTCATAAGGTGAGTGAGTGAATTGGTTAAGAGTAGGGACTAGAGAGTCAGGCTGTAGAAATTTGATTTCCAACTTTACCACTAGCTTCTTTGTCCTGAGCTAGTTACTTCTGCTTACTGTGCCTCGGTTTTCTTGTCTGTAAAATGCAGATAATTTGAGTACCCACTGCATAAGATTTTTGTGAGGGTTAAATAAGTATGAAGATGTTAAGAACAGCGCCTGAACATAGTGGTGACTCAGCAAATGTTAGCTAGTGTGATGGTTACTTTTGTGTGTCAGCTGGGCTAGGTTATAGTTCCCACTTATTTCATCAAACATTGATCTAGTGTTTCTGTGAAGGTATTTTTGTAAATGTGATTAATTTCTATAATTCATTGACTTTAGTAAAGGAGATTATCCTGGATAATCTGAGTGAACCTCATCCAACCAGTTGAAAGGTCTTAAGAGCAAAATTGAGGTTTCCCTTAGGAAGAAGAAATTATGCCTCTAGACCATATTGCCAGCCCTGCTCAAGAGTTTCCAGCCGGCTGGCCTGCCCTTCAGGTTTTGGACTTGGCTAGTCCGATTCCACAATTGTGTAAACTTATTCACTTTGTTGGCAAGAAGTGATTGTCATTATTTACTGTAGTATATTTTATAAAGTTGCCATGAACACTGAATTAGCTAATACAGAACTATTGCTCCTAGGGGAAATAAAGGGTTAGGTTCCTGCAAGCCTCTGGTCACAACATTTTCATCAACCAATCAGTATATAACCTTGTTTTATGCATGTTTCTGACACCTTATTTAATACATATTTATTACAAATAATTAATTGTGAAATATTTGAAAGATTTAAAGCCAGGAGCTTTGGAGGCCGTTTGTGTTATATAGGTTCATTCACCAATGTCCTTATAAAACAAGGCATTGAAAATCTGCTCCTCCACATAACTCTTCTGTATAATACTTGACAGGTATTTTAAAAATTCTCTTATAGTTCCTGATCTGCAGAAACTGCCTTACCTGTACGTTTAACATTTTCCAACTATATCAACTTTTGAATGTGTGAACCACCTATCACTAGCCAAAAAGGGCTTAGCATTTTTCCAATTCTGGGTAACATGATCTTACCTTAAATTTCTTTGCTTTCAGCCTTACAACAGTGCTGTCCACTATGATTTTTTTTTTTTTTTGGTCAGTCATTATTTAATGAATCCACAAATTTAGTCATTTTTCTGTCTTTTCTATAGCTTCATCAAATCTATAGATGTTATTTTAGCACTTTGTCAGAGCAGCCTCATGTACAGAGCAGTGGATTTCTTCTTTCTTTTCCTGGATTACTATAGGATTGAACTCACAGCCAACAGCAATATAACTCATGCCTGAATGAAGCTTATCTAGTACATGTATTTTCTCCATAAGGCATGTAATGCCCTTCTTGCACTTAGGAACACTAGACAGCACTTCAGCACAAAGTTTAGGGGCTTCATTAAACAGTGAATCCACCAAAAAAGGGGGGGGGGCACAAAAATGCAAAAAACATGCCACTAAATAGACCAAAAAAGGACACTTGGTTATACTATGAGAGCTGAAACAAGAAGGTGGAGGGTTGCTTTGTTCAACCTCAGCTGGGAACATGTGTGCCACGTGACTCAGATATTTTCTGCTCTGTGCGTGTCTATGAATGACTGTGAAAGCACCATGAGTATTGGTTTGGGGATTAGCAAGTAGGCCTAATCTGGGAATAATGAGGATTGAGCTATATACATATATTATATACATATAAATAAATAATCTCCTACTGGTTCTGTTTCCCTGGTAGAAACTGAAACAATTAGCATTATTATTCTCAATATGCCTAAAATATGCTGGGGGATTTTTTTTTTTTAACTAGAATTCAGTATTGTATCTGATTAGTAGACATAGAATAAATAGGAATAGATATTTGTATAATTAAACTGACAAAAATGTCTAAGTTTCATAAAACATTCTGGCATAACTTGTGATGGGAATGAAGGAAAGTTGACCCACCTGTAACTCGGGGGCATCTCAGGTGCATCATTCGGAGTCACTACTGGCTCGGGGGGTCCCCCAGGACAGCAGGATCAGGAGAGTGGTATCCATCCACCCGACTGAAAGTCAGCTGTGAGGCATGTATTGCTCCAGGCAGTAAGATAGGAGTGGAAAAGAACAAACCACCTAAAAGGGAAATAATATCATAAAACAATCACTAATCAGTACAGTTGAAAAATAAAGCAATGCACATGGGCTCAAATAATAAAGTAAAAGGAAACATGTCACACTTTAGAGGGGAAGGAAATTTTGAGCTAAGGAAAGTTAAGGGAGGGGTCTCATAAGGGGTCCGAATCTCAGGCTCATTCTAAAGTGAAAGCACAGGGCTTGCAACAAAGAGGAATGATCATTTTGAAGATACTTTTTAAAAAACAGGCTGTGGTGGTTTGCTGAGAAAATAAACATTTAAATTGTTTCTCCACAATATGGATCCAGGTTTAACAATAAATTTGACAATAAAAAATTGAAAACCAGAGCTGTCAGGAATAACTCAGCAAACGAAAGAGCTGTAGCAAACAGCATAAAGTTACATGCATTTTTGTTAATGTTAGAGGCACCCCAAAGATATAATTATCTATAACTGAAATTGCAATGTTCTTAAAATATAGACAAATTTGCCTACAAATGCCAAGAGCAATTAAAACAATTCTCACAAGAGAACATATAAAAGGAAGGACAGATGTTTAGTGTAAATATATTTGCCTTACAGAGTCATGGAAGATGTCTTCTGCTTCATTATTTTCTTTGGACTAGAACACACCAGAGAATTGTTCTCAAACTAAATAGTTCCTACAGAATTGTTTTTCCATTCTGATAATCTAAGTATTCCAGGACAATTCAATCTAACTGTGACACCAAAAAGAGCATCTTAGTGAATGACCATTTAACAACTAGTCATTTTTTCATTCAGCAAGCATTTATTGAGCACTTAATGTGAGCCAGGCACTGCTCCTGGAGTGGGAAGACAGTAGTGGACAAGAACCCATTTAACAACTAGTCATTTTTTCATTCAGCAAGCATTTATTGAGCACTTAATGTGAGCCAAGCACTGCTCCTGGAGTGGGAAGACAGTATTGGACAAGAAGATTTATGGATCTCACTCTTTACTGAGGGGGATAAGCCACAAAGAAATCAAGAAGCCAGGAACAGCAGGTGGTGTTAAGTGTTCTGAGGAAGACAAAACAGGGTGACAGGATAGAAAGTGACCTGGGGTCACTTTAGATCGGAGGGTCAGGATAGCCTCTCTGAAGAGCTGAGACCCACCAAGGAAGAGGGTATAGACAGAGAAGGGAAAAAACCCCTCTCTTCAGGGCCCTCTGGGATGCCAACATTCCAAGGCAGTCAGGCTGACGTGTAGGGGTAACCAGCCTCTAAGATGACCACTTACAGGGAAACTGAGGCAGTAGACAAAAAGGAGGTCCAGGGGAACAGTAGCTCAGGCAGAGGGAATGTGAGCACAAAGGACCCTACAGGGGGATGAGATCAGCGTGTTCCAAGCCCAGAAGGAAGGCAAGTGTGCATGGAATAAGTGAGCAAGGGAAGCAGTGGTGGAAAATGGAATGAGAGAGGTGAGCAGACGGGGCGAGGAAGAAGGGTTCCGTTCCAGGTGGAAGGGGAGCCAATGGAGGGATTTAAGCATGCTTGAGATATGCTATTGATTTCTCTTAAAGATCATTCTGGCTGAAGGGATTACAGAAACAGAAAGGCCAAGTAGCAGCTTTTGATTTAGACTAAATGAGCTTGTTTCAGGATAGAGGCAACAGTGGTGGAGCAAAGTGGATGAAGTTTGGATATGGTTTGAAGTATTGTTGAGAATTTGGGCAGGAAATGGGGAAATTCAAGATTACTCTCAGATTTCTGACTTGAGTGACTGGACAAATGGTGGTGTCTTTTATTGAGATGGAGAAGTCTGGGACATATTTGAGGAGGAAATTTGAAACACCTATTAAACATCTCACTGGAGATGCTAAGTGAGCATTTGTGTGGATGTAGTGGTTGGGGGTGGAGATAAACTTGAGCCTCAACAGCTTATACAAGGTGCTTCAAAAAAGTTCATGGAAAAATTCAACCACAAGATAATATGACTTTCCATAAACTCTTTGAAGGTCCTTGTGTATGATATGACTAGACGAGAATGCCAAAGGA
>NW_007732486.1:74481-76719 GCF_000696425.1 Galeopterus variegatus | reverse complement strand
GTGGATGTAGTGGTTGGGGGTGGAGATAAACTTGAGCCTCAACAGCTTATACAAGGTGCTTCAAAAAAGTTCATGGAAAAATTCAACCACAAGATAATATGACTTTCCATAAACTCTTTGAAGGTCCTTGTGTATGATATGACTAGACGAGAATGCCAAAGGAAAGGGTATAGATAGAGAGGAAAAGACGTCTTGCTTCAGGGCCCTTTGGAATTCCAACATTCCATGGCAGTCGGGCTGACGTGGAGGGGTAACCAGCCTCTTCAGGAAAACCGAGGTAGTAGAAGAAAATTGTAGGTTTGAAGAGGGAGGAGATGGGAAACAATCATTTTGGAGCATGGGACAGCAGCCACACTACAAAGCTCAGTAGGCCTGGCAGTAGCATTGAGTCCCCATTTGAAATTTGTGTTCATAAACCTTCAATGTGATGTGTTTTTTTCCATGAATATTTAGTTGTTTGGACTCTGGCAGAATAGGCAGAACAGTGGAGTTAAATTGAGTCGTGGTTTCACCAGATGCGTACCAGGAAGGGACAGAGGAAGAGGAGAGTTAACAGCAAAGCAAAGAGGGATTTTAAAGATGGACCGAGGACTCCAACATGGGCAAGAAAGACAGTAAAGACATGAGGGTAACTGAGAGTGAAAGGTAGGAGGACCCGATGCTTGGAGGCCTTGCAGGAATGGAAGAAATGCTGGAGAGACACGAACTGGAAGGGAAGGAGGCAGTGGTTAGATACTAGTTTGCTTGAAAGCCAGTCGTTAAGAATTCAGGTCTACTCTAGCACAGACCTCTCTGGGTAACTTGAGATCTGGAGAAACGAGGTCATGTAATACCTTAAAGAATTAGGACACCAAAAAAGGGTAAAACCTGCGGAGTTCTATAGTATTTTCTTCCACTTCCAATACATTCGCTATGAGGAAATTGATTGTCTGACGTGATAAACCTGAGGCTGAAGCAGTTTCTTAGATAATTTAGAAAAGATGGACAAAGTCACAGAAAACAGACTATGAGTGGAAGTCTACACACCAACTTCACCATAGGACTTGCCCCAAGCAGAGTAGAAAGGAACAAAATTTTTCTAAATGTACTTAAGAGAGACACTAGATGTATCTGCAATATTTCATTCCCTGGAGGGACTGGAAAACGAAGCCAAAATACTCAAAGTTATTCTTTTGAAGCAGTAGAAATATGGGTGTTGTTTTATTTTTCTATATTTTTTCCCAATTTTTTAACTTTTTGGGGAAAAAAACCAACAACCCATAACAGAATTATTAAAGAGTATGCTTGAATAAGAAATGTATGTCTAGGTAAGGAATTAAAAAGAAATGTATAAACATAAAAGTTAGGATCACAGGACGTTTCATTTCAATTAGGAGGCATATAGACTACATTTGACTTTTACTTAAATTAACTGCCTCACTTAAAAAAGAAATCTTATCACACAATGGTGCAGGGCCATGACCAGTTACAGTGAAACATAACTTTTGCATGCCCACAGTGAATGCTTGCACAGACATGCATTGACTTTGAAAAGTAGTTGTCTTTGCAAAAAAAAAAAAAAATCTATTCCCCAGAAATATTACACATAAATTTATTTCACTGAGGAACAGAACAACCCAACAAAAACCGCATTAGTTATAATAATCAGGACCCAGGATTTTATTCTATTGGATAACTGGCTGTCACTTTATAGTCCCTCAAAAATGTATTAGGGGGCAGCTTAGAGATGGAGTGTGACACATTTCACATTTTCCTTCAAGGTGAATAAAGTGCTTTTGAAAAGTGCTGAGCCCACAGCCCTGGACAGTGAAATCTCACTAATCTCCAGCATAACAATGACATGGACAAGAGCAGGGGAAATTATTACTGCCCAACACATGCAAAACATAGGCTAAAGTCACTCGGGACCTACATGGCAAGGAGAAAAATAGATGAGGACCATTCTCTCTGGGTCTACTGAACATTTCCAGCTGTCTAAGAAAATTGTGAGGGGGCTAAATCTCTTGAACGTGGGGCAGGGAGGCCTTCAGAATGGAGTCAGGATCTGGGTTCAAATCCTGGATCTTCCATTTTCTAGCTATGTAACGCTGCTCAAATTGTACAACTGTCCTGAGCTTTGCCTTCTACATGAATAAGTGTGGCAAAAACTGCTGCTGTGCAGGAAGATGATGACAGATTAATGTATTAACTCCCTGGCTTAAAGTAGACACTCCATAGTATTCCTCCTTTTCTTCCCAA
>NW_007732486.1:66733-73693 GCF_000696425.1 Galeopterus variegatus | reverse complement strand
TGCTACTACTCATTGATAAAACTGAGACTCGAACCCAGAACTTCTGACTCCTGAGGTTAGCAATGGGTATAACCACTAGGCTATGCGACTCCATCATGATTAAAGATAAATGAGAGGAAATTCCAGAACCACTTTTCGGGAAAAAAAAAAATGTATACCAGGACAGCCCTTCAAATCTTATGCAATTTTCCTTATGGGACAACTAAAAGAGCTTTGATGGTACAGGCTTTATCATATAATCTTGATCAAAGTGAATTCTTGACAGTTAATGGCTGCAGTCTGATGGTGAACTTCACTTGCTATGTCGCTTAAGAAAACACAGTCAACATTAAGCCGCAGAACTTCCTAATGATCAAGCCAAAAATTATGTATTTATCTTGCATCTGTTTATAGTCTTTGCCAAGTAAATAAGCAATCTGCTCTAGTACGAAGTTTACTGGCTGCCTGGATGCAACAAGCATGAGTTATATCCCAAGCCAAACAACATAATTAGTTGAGTTTTACATATCGGCCAGGTACACAAGAATAATCCGGATGGAAGTGTGCTTAAGAAATGGTCTTTATTTTAATTTTCACTGGCAGACCCACTACTGAAACATTCTCGATTCTCTTCCCCCATTCTTCAAGGGAGAATTCAGTTGTACGTTTATCAACATAAACTAGCTGCTATTTCACTATTGCAATAAAATTATCAAAAGTGAACATAACAAACATGGAAAATGAGTCTATGAATGTTTAATGCACTTATAATAACAAGAAAACAAGACAATACTGCCAATGCATTCATTTTGTTTCCAATTTCCAATTTTGTGGGGACATATTTCTCTTCCAACCAAGGTGCCAAATTTTACTGGCCAGTAGACAGCTCTCATTTTATCCAACTATATCCAACTGTAGGCATTTAGAATTATGATATTAATTAGAAGCTATAAATCAAATTATAAACTTAGCGACTTGAAACAATAAAAACCTTTCCATTAATTTTGATGTTCTTTAGAATAAAATTCAATTTTTAGAGGCTTAAGTTAATTCATAGGTATGGGTAAAGACACAGTTTCTCCATCCTGTGGGATAGAAAAGCAATCAGACCCTGAAGGCTCCTGACACCACTTTTAAAATATTAAAATTCTTTCATGTTATGAATAGACAGAAAGTTTTATTTAAGAGATCATCAATATTGAGCTTTCACAAATATGCCAGATTCAATTATGGTAAAAATCTTAGAAGTTTTGCTCTGTCATTTGCCAAAAAGTTACCATTAAGATCAAGTGGCTTGAGTATTTTTACTTTTCACATTTAAATAAGAGGTGCCTTCTGGCTGTATGATCACTTTTTGCTACATAGGAATCTAAATCAAAGAAGATCATGTCACTACACTTGTTGCCAAGGACAAGGGTACCCTTTGCATTGCCCTCAACTTCGTACATGACAGGCTCCTGCGACCTCCCCAGCCTCATCCTGCCCACTGCTCCTGTCAGGAACAGTTCATTACCACATTCGCACATTCTGTAGGTGCACACCCCCCACCAGTTAGTGCTGCACTGTCTGCCTGGAGACTTTCCCAGACTTCTTCAGTTTACTGTCTGTTCAAACCCAGCTCTAGCTAAACTTCCCAAGTCGGGTAAGATGCTCTGGGCTGCAGTCCCATAGCACCTCGAGCATACTTCTATCACTGTGCTTTTTATTTATATGACTATCCCAGTAGGATCAAATATCTAACCCATGCTGGGCCAGTCAGTCTCTACGAGAACCTGGAATCAGGGCACAAAAATTCTATTTTGTCTCTTTTAAAGATTCCATCTGAGAGGCCATGCAAAGCTGGGATAGAGGCAACTCTACACTTTCCAAATTAGAGAAAACAGTCTTTGAAAAGAGGCAAAATGNTAAAGATTCCATCTGAGAGGCCATGCAAAGCTGGGATAGAGGCAACTCTACACTTTCCAAATTAGAGAAAACAGTCTTTGAAAAGAGGCAAAATGAAGAAGACATGGACAAAAAGGAAAAAAAAAAAAAAGGAAGCCACAATCCCTGAAGAGGTGAAAAATAAATTAGTTTGATTTTACCATTTCCTGCATCCAGAAACCTGGATCACACACCCACCCCTGCATTCTGTGAGATTCTCATGTATTATTCCAACAAAGTCTCCATTTTTGCTTAAACAGTTTTGAAAGCATTTCAGTTTCTAGCAAGCAAATGATTCCTAAGCTGCTAATATGCAGTAAGTGATGAATATGTCTGTCAACTAAATGAATTGATGGCTGTCTTTTAATGTATTAGGTCAGAAGGGAGATTCTCAGCCCTCAACACCAGGCAGAACTTCGAACTTTTCACCTGCCATTGAAAGAATAGCAATTAAAAAAAAAAATTGGCAGTACAGCATTATACAAAATTGGATATAGAAGGAACTTAAAAGATATTTAGAAACATCAACCTCCTCCAATTGCCAGCATTTTAAAGATGAGAAAATGGAGGCCCAGAGAAGTGAAGTAACTGGCCCAAGATCACACAGTAAGTCAGAATCATAATAGAGCCCAGGTTTCCTGCCAGACAAGCCATTTCTCCTCTCCTACCTGATATGCTTTCTTGTATCTTTGACACAGACACCACCAGAAAAATATCTATGCTGTGAAATTAGCTTTCAGAAGAGCAAAACCAGTAAGTGGTTCTATGCCTTGCAGTTTTTTTCAAAATTAGCAATAAAGGTCAATGGTACTTCAGACATCCTGTTCTCCTGGTCTTCAACCATGATAACATCCAAACCTTCTGCTTGAAAAAGGACCAGAGGGGCTCTTAATCTCAGCTTTTCTAAGGAGTTCATCCATCATTTAGAGTTGTAAATTATATAATTTAGTGAAAAATCATAGCAGAGAAACAAACTGCATTGAGGATAAAATTTTGCATAAAGACGAAAATTACAGTTATCAACTACCATTTTTAACCAACAATATATACGTTCGCCACGTGGAGGTTCCTGGAGGGTGGCATGCCCAAGGAGAGCACGGAAGCCCCACACCCCTACCCCTCACCTTGCCCTGTGCGTCTCTTCATCTGTGTCCTTTGTGACGTCCTTAACAATAAATGGCTAAACTTAAATGAGGAGAGTGAACTGAAAAGAATGTTATTTGCTCAGGATGATACAACTAGCGTATGCCCCAAACTCAGAATCAGATGTTCTACCTTTTCTAGAGATTAAATAAACCAATAGTTGTTTTGCACCATAACTGCATGATTAGAAAGGAATCAGTGTCAAGAAATAAAGAAACTCCCTGGCTCTGCTGCCTCTGGCAGCATCCCCAAACCAGCACAGAATAAGTCATTGTTCTCTCTTGTCTGACACGGTCTGTATTAACTGGATTGCTGACTGAAATGAGTCTCTTCACGAGGTGAAGGAGATCAAGCCACAAGAGAGTTGCTCTGAAGTGAGGCAGGAACAGCTGGGAGGCACTTACAGAAAACTCTGGCTTCTTTTGGTTGACCAGGGGTCAGCGTGCATTTCCACATACCCACTTTATCTATTGGACTCATCTTTTGGAGAGCCATTGGCTTATGCAAGTAATACATTTAAGCAAACTCATGAGTTCTCCAATGGTCTCTGTGAGGGCACGAGGAAAAGTATCAAACACATACCAGAAGTGTAAATTGGTACAAGTCACTGGGGAGGGGGGGGCAATTTGGCAGTATCTATCTACTGAAATTTAAAATGGTCACCTATGGCCCAGCAATTCTACTTCTTGGGATTCACCCTAGAGAAATACTCCCACATAAGCACAAGCAGGCATGCAAGGATATGCACCAAATGACTGTTTTCAATAGTGAGAAACTGAAAACAACCAAAATACTCATTGTGCTCAGCTGAATAATGGTGCCCCCGAAATGTCCATGTCCTAATCCCCAGAATCTGTGAATGTGACCTCAGATGGCAAAAGAGACTTTACAGAAGTGATTAAGTTAAGGATTTTGAGATGGGGAAATTACCTTGGATTACCTGGGTGGGCCCTACATGTAATCACAAGGGTCCTTAAGAAAGGGATGTGAGAGGAGTCAGTCAGAGGAGAAGGTAAGGTGATAACAAATTAGAGACTAGAGTGATGCTCTCTGAAGGTAAAGAAGGGAGCCACAAGCCAAGGAACACAGATGGCCACTAGAAGCTGTGAAAAAGGCAAGCGAATAAATTCTTCCCCAGAGCCTGCAGAAGAAACCAGACCTGCCAATATGACTTTCAGCCCACTGAGACTCATTTCGAACTTCTAACTTCCAGAAATGTAAGAAAATTAATTTGTGGGTTTAAAATATATATATGTACGTGTGTGTGTGTGTGTATATATAAATATATATGTTCTCTATATTTGTGCCACAGGCTGTAATTCCTTTTACAATCACTCACAAATAAAAATTACCTAAAGCTAAACACAAAGTATAAAAGAGAAATCTATGATGAAGACTTAACTATCAGTTACATAAAGCTCTATCAATCAATAACAGAAATCCATTGATTATTCATTAGGTACAGAGGAATGCTCAGCCCTTAACCTCAACACAAGCATGTATCCTTTCACCTATCCAACCCTGGATGGTTGTTTCGGTTTATTTTCTTTCTTTTTTCAAATTATAATAAATTAATTATCTCCATTCCCTAGAAATCCAGATTTATGTTCTCTTTAAATACTGCACCAATACTTGTAAAGGTTAAATCTTTAAGAGCAAATCTTTAATGTGAGTCTTCCCATGGAGACTTTTGCTCAGAATGATTTCAAAATCAATGTCCATTTTCTAGCTTATATAAAATAAAGATGACTGTGACTTGCATAATGCAAACTGTATTAATATTTGTAAAGTTTACCTACAAAAAAAAACTTCCTATATGAAAATAATGTTTATCTACCTAAAAATGGTAAACTATGCCTTTGTTTATTTCTTGCATTTCAACTCAATGATTTGTTTATTTAACATCATTGCTTTATTCAACAGAGACTTTAAAACTATCAAAAAGGGTATTTTTTCCCAATCTGCTAGTTACAGAAAAATAAAGAATAAACACAAGCAGGTCTTTTTAATCAATTCTCACCTGTTAAATAAACACACCCTTGTGAAAGGATTTAGTGTTAACACAGGCATCCTATGCACACCATACACACGGATGATCTTTGCAGTATTACCCCAGAATACTTTTTCTTTTTATTATCTATTTTTTTATACTTTTTTATTTATTTATTTATTTATTTTTCCTTTACTTTTTAAAGATTTATTTTATTTATTGAATTAAAATCGATTATACATTTTTGGGGGGTTGAACATTGAGATACGTTGATTAAATCAATATTTTTAGGATATATATTGTTACAAATCATAATTATTCTTTATGCCCCTGTCCAATCTCTCCCCTTCCCCCATTCCCTCCCCCTCCGCCCTCTAATTGCCCTAGGTTTCTTCTCTCCTTCTGAAAGAATAATGGTTACTCTGTTAATTTGTTGCCTAGATGATCTGTCCAATGCTAAGAGGTGTGATCAGGCCCCCAATATTACCATAGAGCAGCTGCTGCTTCTGTCACTCTGGAATGGGTTTTGTGGAAAGAGACATCCTCTTCTTTGTCTCTGCTGGTGACTCTCCTTGTGTCAATGCGCTCCAGTGGTTGGCAGACCATCTGCATGGTGGTTGTGGTGTCTAGCCACTTTTGCAGCAGCCATGGTTATTGTGGTGGTGCTGTTTATGGTATGCTCCTTGGCACTGGTGGTATGCCTGGTTTTGGGGTGTGTTTGGTCCCCTTCTCCATGCCTCTGGTCCCTGGACAGGCCCCAAGGTGCTGGTGCCATATGCCTGGTTGTGGAAGGGGTATCCAGTCCCCTTCTCCATGCCTCAGGTCACTGGGCAAGATCCAAGGAGCTGGCTTGGTGTGCCTGGTTGTGGGAGAGGGGTCCAGTCCCTTCTCCATACCCCAGATTTCTGGGCAGGCCCCGAGGTGCTGGTGTGGTGTGCCTGGTTGAGGGAGGAGGGTCGGGTCCCCTTCTCCATGCCCCAGGCCTCTGGGCAGGCCCCAAGGCACTGGCACCATGTTCCTGGTTGTGGGAGGAGGGTCTGGTCCCCTTCTCCATGCCTCAGGTACCCAGGTGGGCCCCGAGGTGCTGGCGTTTTGTGCCCAGTATGGGTGGAGGGTCCGGCCCCCGGTTCCATACTTCAGGTCACTGGACAGGACCTGAGGCACTGGCTTGGTGTGCCTGGTTGTGAGAGAGAGGTCTGGTCCCCTTCTCCTTGCCTCGGGTCCCCAGGCAGGCCCCAAGGTGCTGGCATGATGTGCCTACTCGTGGGAGGGGGGTCCAGTCCCCTTCTCCATGCCTTGGGTCCCCATACTGGCCCCAAGACACTGGTGGTGTGCTTGGATGTGGGAGTGGGGTCTGGTCCCCAGATCCAAGCCTTTGGTTCCCAGGCAGGCCCCAAGGTGCTGGTGGTGTGCCTGGCCCGGAACTAATTTTTTGTCCTTTGCTTCTAACACAGGGGAACTTCCTGTGGGAACCAGTACTTGAGCTGTCTGGTTGTTTAAGTTGCTCCTTTGCTGCTGTTTCCCTAGGGAAGGCATTTTGTGCAGCTCAGGGTTTAATGGTTGATCTTATAGGTACTTCCAGCTCTCCAGAGACCTGGTGGGTCTGTGTTCTGTAGAATCTCTGATCTGGGCCTGAGTTTTTTCACAAAACTGCACCCCATGCAATTCTGCATTCCAGACCATTCTCCTCTGAGTGGTCCTGTGCTGATTGTGGGGCAGATCAGCTGTTCTTGCTGTGTCCCAGTGTTCTCCCAGTGTTCCCATCTCGCCCACCACCCGTGCTTCAAACACTTCCGATGGGATGGGCCCTGCACTGGTCCCTTGCAATGACTCACCAGCCTCTGAATAGCTTCCTTTTTCTAGTTGTTCTGGCTCCTCACCCCTGCATGGGTCCATGGGAACCCTATTAATGGTCTTGCTGTCCT
>NW_007732486.1:64287-65429 GCF_000696425.1 Galeopterus variegatus | reverse complement strand
GTCAAACCAAAACTATACCATTTTTCCTACTTAACCCAGTAGAGAAAGAGGAAACATCATAACAAGAAAATGGTCCTCAACAATAATTCATCAACATTGATATGGCATAAAATAAACGTGGGGAAATCCTAGCACTACCACTTATTAGCTGCCTCTACGTACCAGGTTGTTTTAATCCTTTTCATATATTATCTCATTTATTTATCACAATGACTCTAAGGTACAAGTACTAGTCTTTTTTGTCATTGTGCACATAAAAAACTTGAGGCACAGAGAGTTGAGTAAATTCATCCAACATCATATACCTGGTAAATGATGGTGCAGAATAAGAACCCAGGCACTCTGGCATGAATGAGTCTATGCTCTTAACCGCTCTGTACACCACTTATTTCAGATGTGCTATCATCTGAGTGTTTGTCCCGTCCAAAGCTCATGTGGAAGCTTGATCCCCATGTGGCAGTGTTGAAGGGCGGAGTCTATAGGAGGTGATTGGATCATGAGGGCCCTGTCCTCAAGAATTGATTAAGCTATTAATGGGTGAATGGATTAATGGGTTATCATGGGTGTGGACTAGTGGCTTTATAAAAAGAGCACAGGAACCCACTCAGCCCCCTCGCCGTGTGATGCCCTGCACCATCTTAGGACCCTGGAGAGAGTCCCCACAAGGAAGAAGGCTTTCACTAGACACACCCCTCGACCTTGGACTTCCTAGCCTCCAAAGCTGTAAGAAATAAACTTTGTTTCTTTCTAAATTCCCCAGTTCCATGGCAAGTGGACTAATAAAACAAGCTTTTGTAAGAAGTAAAATTTTTAAATGTACGTAATATGATTAACATAGTTTCTGCCCCTTAGGAAGTACTCAATCCAGGGTAGCTATGGTGGTCACCATAATGGTTATGGGGCTAATAATCATGATCATGAAACATGATGCTTGTTACTGAATTATGAAATAATTTTTATATTTTTAACTTGTTTTTGTATCTGCAATTTCATTTTCTTTCTGCTGAAAAAAATTGGCCTTCTAAACTCTTTGTGATATTTCTTTAAATGTTTCAAGCATGCATATTTCTGGCATTCTGACATAAGCATTCTACAAAACTTAATATCAGTCAGTGTTCAAAGCATAGGATGTATGATTTTCA
>NW_007732486.1:60953-63643 GCF_000696425.1 Galeopterus variegatus | reverse complement strand
ATTTCTTTAAATGTTTCAAGCATGCATATTTCTGGCATTCTGACATAAGCATTCTACAAAACATAATATCAGTCAGTGTTCAAAGCATAGGATGTATGATTTTCAGGGAAAAAAAAAAGTGGAATTTTTAACCAAGTAATTTGGGACTACAAGGATTTGCTGCCTGGTCTAGAATTATGTTCTCATGAAAGAACTATCAACGTATCTCCTGAGTTTTTACAATCTAAACTGACTGCTTTTATTACAATCACAAACTTTCAGCAGGCTACATTAAAAACGAGGAAGGAGGGAAGAAGAAAGAAACAGAGAGACACACGGAGAAGCAGAGAAGACTATAAAATACAAAGCTCTAACTTGTGTTTTGCAAAACCTGTGTTTTGGAAAGATGTTTTGTGATTTTGAGATCACAGGTCTTAACCAAAGACTGAGAATTCCACATAGTGATGTTTAGCTGGTGGACAAGTTTGAAGCTTGGGATATTCTACCTGCAAGCTTTTCTGACAGTGACTGAATTTCATGTCAACCAGAAATGCCTACATTAAATAGTATCTCTTTCAGTACATGCTCCTGGATATATATTAGAAAGTAGATGCCTAACTTTGATTCATCTCAACTGAGAAAAAAGAGAATTCATCTTCCATTGACTGAAATTCACATGGGTGACAAAATATTGCCAAGCACCAGCATCCAGCCAACATTAAGCAAAATGAACCGAGGATGGCAGTAGCTAGAATTTCTATCAAATGCTACCCATAAATTAAAAAGTTTTTTTCTCCTTAGCATGTGATTTATTTGGAAGAAGCTTTTAGTGCTAATATCTGAATGACGCCAAGAAGCATTTTTATTAAAATGAACCATTTTAGTGTTGAGTTCAGTTCAAGTACCAATGCAGTTTCCAAAAGGCTTTCAAGTGAACACATCAACATAATTCTTGTTTCACAACATATTCTAGAGGATTGATTTGAAGGAATAACAACATTCTCTACTATAAACATATAATAATACATTCTCCACATTTTACTATAAATGAATTTGAGAGTCCAGCTTGGGTAAATTAACCAACGCAAGGAGCAATAGAGGCAAGACTCTTTAGGACAAAATCCTCTACCCTAATGACAATCCCCAAATGAAAGTGGCACATAATTAGGAAAATTAGCAGTACCAGTCTAATACAGTTTCTTTTATAAATTTCCAAAGGGCTCCCATCACTTCTGCTTCTCTTATGATAAAATAGGACCATCTGGGCATGTTCCTAGTTAGATAATTCCTTTCCTACTTAAGGACATTTGCTTGGGCATCAGTAATCACCCAACTACCTCTCCAATGCCTTAACATGCACTAAGAATATCTCTAACTCAGGTACTAAGTGTTAAAATCTAGGGACGGTTCATCATATTAACAACAATAAAAAATATTTTCTAGACAATATTAAAACTATTTTTATTCAATTGGTTAAAAACTGGCAAAGGCCATAGAGGTATCTGAGTTACTGAATTCAAATGATATGATATATTATAAAGGCATCCTGTTTTCTTTCTTAAAAATAATACATTATTTTAAAGCAACCAAGTTATACTAAAATCCGAAGGGTGAAAAGCTCTTCTGAGGAGAAATAGAACACACACTCTTTCACCTTTGACATAGTATGGAAAGAAACCACCACCATAAAAGTAAGAAAAAAAAAAAAGCAGGTGAAATTTTAACAAATTCTTAAATGTTGGTCGGGTATGGGCTAGGCTGTCAATTTGGATCTCTTGGAGCCTCAGACATAAGGAGAGTCTGTGTTCATTCGTTAGCTTTTTTCCAGAGGTTTCTGTCAGATGCTGATAAGATGGGGCAGAGATGGTACCTAGAATAGCCCCCCTCAGTGGAACACAGGCACTAAAGCCCATCTTATACGAAGCAAAATCTGGAAGACACTGGGGATGGGGTAGGAAACCCTCTTGCCCCTGCTCTCAGACAAAGGTGTACTGCAGATGAGGGAGGGCTAACAGCAAAAGCATCTGCAGCTGAGGGACAAATGGAAAAGCTGCTTGAACCCAGGGTCCTAAATGGATACAAAGCAGATGTCTGCTACTTCTGGGAGAGTGGCAGGGTGGTTGCTCTCACTCAAGAGCTCCCTTCAAAGACTCCTTCATTCATTTAGGGCAGACTATGGCTGTGGGGAGCAGGGAGGGGTGGTGTAGTGAGACCAGAAGTCTGAAGCACTAAGAAAGCTCACCCCCAAAAGTAGGTGGGTGACCAAGGCCTTCCTAAGACTAAGGCTAAATAGAACCAAAAATCCCCACCAGCCCTCACCATGAGCCTCCACCAAATAACAAGTAATAGCAATCTACTGCTTGGGGAGGAACAAGACCATGGGGAAAAAAATCCATGCAGCTCAGGCATGTGGGACCTACTCATAGCTGAGAGTTGAACTGGAGCACTGAAAAGAGCCCTGCTGTAATCCAGGCCTCATGCTCAGCACAAAGCAACAGCATCCCATCCCTTGAGGAATCTGAAGATGGATGTGATGAAGGTAACTACAGCAGCAGCAACAACAAATTAAGCTCAACTACTGATAACCACTAAGGGCCTAACAAAAGAAGCAGTGTGCTCATTTCAGGTGTAAATAGGATTTACCTCCATCGTCAGTGCTCTTTTACATAAAACATCCAGTATTCAACAAAAACTTACACAAAAGAAGAAAT
>NW_007732486.1:57534-60453 GCF_000696425.1 Galeopterus variegatus | reverse complement strand
GTCAGTGCTCTTTTACATAAAACATCCAGTATTCAACAAAAACTTACACAAAAGAAGAAATCATTATATAATATATGCATGTATTGAAACAACAAACTGCATCCCATAAAAAATGTACAATTAAATAATAAATAAGTAAATAAGATGTTTTTTTAAAAAGGAATAAAAAAAGATACATTCAAGTAATAAAGCAGTCAACAGAACCAGACTCGGAAATGACTCAGATATTAGAACAATCAAACAGACCAGGACTGCTATAACAATTGTGTTAAAAATATTTGGTGAAAAAGGTAGACAACATGCATTCACAAAAGGGAAATTTCAGCAGAGAGATGTAAAATCTAAAAAAAGAATCAAATAGAAATTCTAGTAGGACATCTAGTATATATGTGTGTGTGCGTATATACACACATACATACAACACTCACACACATGTGTATGTATGTAACTGAAAATTCCTTCCACAGCCTTATCAGCAGACTGAACACAGTACAGAAAAGAATCAGTGAACTTTAAGACAGAAATTATCCAAACTCAAAAACAAATTAAAAAAACGTGAAGGAAAAAAAAAAAAGATCATCTAAGAGCTACAGGATACTATCAAATGATCTTACATACATGTACTTGGAGTACCAGAAGGACAAAAGATAGAAAACAGGACAGAAAGAGTATTTGAAGAGATAAGTTTCAAAATTAATGAAAGACAACAAACCACATATCCAAGAAGTTCAGAGAGCCCAAGCAGTATAAATACTATGAAAAGTACACTGAAGCACATCATAGTCAAATTGCTGAAACCATAGATAAAGGAAAAATCTTGAAGGTGACCAGAGAAAAAACAAACATTTCCTACAGAGACATAAATATAAGAATGAGAACAGATTTCTTATCAGAAAGTATGCAAGTAGAAGACAACAGAGTGACATTGTTAAAGAGTTGGGGGAAAAAAATCTGTCAAGTCACAATTCTATACCCTGTGAAAACACCTTTCAAATATGGGGGCAAACTGAAGATTTTTCTAGGCAAACAAAATCTGCAAAAAGGCATTTTCCAGGCTGGCCCAGTGGCGCACTCAGTAGAGTGTGGCGCTAGGGAGCATGGCAGCACTCCCACTGAGGGTTCGGATCCCATATAGAGACCGGTCCGCTCACTGGTTGAGCGCAGTGCGGACGCGACACTGAGGGTTGCAATCCTGTTACCGGTCACGAGAAAAGACAAAAAGGAAAAAAAAAAAAAGGCATTTTCCCAGCCCTTGTTTCTTTAGCATAGAGTCTGGGAGATCTGTCTACATCACCAACTATGTGGAGGAAAACAAAGTACAGGTAAGGTGTAGGCAGATAGGGTGGTACAGAGGAGTCAGTGTAAGATCTGCAGTCGGGGAGACCCAAATTCAAATCCCAACACTGTCCATTCCCAGAGGTGTGACTTTGACCAAGTTATTTAGCCTCTGCTGTGAGAGGCATAAAGTAGTGCTTAAGGTCACATGGCCTTTGGACCTACATAGCTAGGGTTCAAACTCTTCCTTTGTTACCTCCTTGCTGTGTGACCTTGAGGAAATTTTTAAACTCCATGTGCTTCAGTTTCCTTAACTGTAAAGTAGTAGCAGTGCCAACTTCATAGCGCTGTTTGAAGATTAAATGATTCAAATTCTGTTAAGTGTTTAATATACTCCTGACAAGTAGAAAGCATCATGTGTTTGCTTTTTTATTATCATTAAATAAAAAGAATATAACTCACAGGGAATTTGTAACAGTTAAATGATATCTTGGGAAAAACAGTACATTATACAGTTAAGAGCATGGACATTTGTGAAAGTGTGACCAGATTATGTGTGTTGAAATTTCAGCTCTGTGGCTTAGAAGCTGTATGACTGCAGGCCAATTACTTTCTATACTTCACTTTTCCTGTCTGTAAAATAGAGATAATAAGAATATTTATCCAAAATATTTTTGTGATAATTTAAAATATTATATGTATAATAATGTGTACAGTTCCTGATCCATAGTAAGTGTACAATAAAAATGTTGTCTATTATTAGATTGTACTTTTATGTTCACTCATTTAAGATACTACTTAACATGTACACAAGCAACAAATGTTATTTTCTCCTTTGCTGACCATATTACTCTTACTGCAGAATGGGTTCTCCTTGTGAGCCAAATAAAATGCGCTCACCCTGTGAGCCAAATCTTCAATCTGTAAGATTTGTTTGCAATGCATTTACCAGCTGGTGCCGGTGCCATGAATCTATTTGCATGTATATTTTTTTAAAAAATGATAGTCCCTTTCTGAAGTCCAGAGTGGACATATTAATTCATTTAGCAATCACTGATCACTAACATGGAAGGAGCATTGTAATAGAACTAGGGACATCATAAATCACTATGTCATGTGTACTCAGACAACTACCCCATGGGAAACTCTGACAATGAAACAAAGAATTACAATTAGGCATGATGAATGCTATAATAAAGCCATGGTACTGCAATGAACACGAGGGTGCAGATATCTCTTCAGCATACTGATTTTATTTCCTTTGGGTATCTACCCAATACTGAGATTGCTGGATTATATGGTAGTTTCATTTTTCATTTTTTAGGAAATTCCATACTGTTTTTTATAATAGCTCTACTAATTTACTTTCCCACCAATAGTGTGGAAGGGTTTCACAATAGCTAAGTGTCCATCAACACATGAAAGACAAAGAAAATGTGGCATATATACACAATGGAATACTATTCAGCCCTACAAAAAAAGGAAATCTTATCACTGCTGACAACATGGATGAACTTGGCGGACATTATGTTAAGTATAATAAGCCAGGCACAGAAAAATAAATACCACATGATCTCACTTATATGTAGGACCTAAAAAAAGTCTAACTCATAGAAGTAGAGAGTAGAATGGTGGTTACCAGTA